>NW_006293001.1:9440239-9449031 GCF_000327345.1 Myotis davidii
CAATGCATGAAACATTATTTTGTAAAAGTGTGCAATTCTATATTCCCACCACATAAATTTTAAGTGCAGTGCTTTTAGAAATAAAATTACTATTTTGTCTATATTTTATCAATAAGAATGACCTATTAAATCAAATTCTAAATGGAGAATTTTGATTGGGTGAAATACATTTTTCATAATAACAAATAAAACCTTTGCTGGATATTCAATGTCTTTTAGCAAGTCCCAGGGGGACTAATTCTTTCAGATATTCTTCTTTTTTTTCAAGACAGAGATCTGCTTTTAGTATCATTTCAGTCACTGTATGTTTTAAATTGACTACTTTCATCTTTCAGAGGAAAACATAGGGTGTTCCAAAAAATGTATACACATTGTAACAGCTAAAACTCAATTTTGAAAATGAAATGTATTTTAATACACACTGCCTTTATAACTACTCAAAGTGTGTGTATACATTTTGGGGACACCCTATATTCTTGTAAGGATATTTATTTTTATTTTTGGAGTCTCTCCCTTGTTGGAAATGATGTTTACTCTCAATGCCATTTATCCTCTTCTTAGGACACAATTACTCACCAGTTGCAGGAGCGTTATATGGACTTGCTCATTTACACGTATGTCGGCGACATCTTAATTGCCTTAAACCCCTTCCAGAATCTAAGCATATACTCTCCACAGGTAAGCGAAGCTTTAAGAACATGTTGCTTCTTAGTAGGAAATTAAAAATCACAAGGGAAAATGAAAAGAAGGAAAAAGTGAGAATAAAACTCTGCCCCCCCCCGCCAAGGGATGTTATCCCAAACTACAGATAATAATGCAACACAGATGGAATTCTTACATTTTGGGGGAACTTTTTAAAGCAAGATGTAACAGTGATTGCTAACATTCACTTAGTGCTTGCTGCAAGCATTGGGTTATTTCGTTTACTTCTTACAGCCCTGGAAACAGGCACTATTATTAAGCCTATTTGGTATGTGAGGAGACTTAACATAGTGAGGTTCACTCCCTTGCATGAGCTCATGAAGCCAGGAAGCGAAGAACTGGAATTTGAACTCAGGCCTGTAGATTCTACAGCCTTCCTGATGCTCCAGTCCCCCAAATATGTGACAAAGCCTTGGTTTCATGGCCATAGGTACTGGAGCATTAGAAGGTCCAGTGGAGTAGTAGAAGAGTCCTTTAAACTAATGATCTTTTCTTCAGTTTTCCAGACTTTATCATGGGGTGAAACGTGCCTCAAATCCCCCCCACATCTTTGCATCAGCAGATGCTGCTTACCAATGTATGGTTACTTCCAGCAAAGACCAGGTAAGAACTCAACGTTGCTTCTCTACCAAGTCACACAGTAGAATGTGTTCTGTCTTCCTCTGCAGCTCCTAAGTCTTCCAGAAAACTTTCCATTCTGGTTGCTGGTATTGGCTCAAGGAAATGGCAAATGAAATAGTAGCTTGGTGGAACACGGACAGTGGTGAAGCCAGAGTAGCAGAACATGAAAACCTTTTTCAAGAAACATGTAACTTTCTTGTCAAGAGCACTCATTTTCAATGTAATAAGGACATTTCTAATGTGAATCTGAGACATAGAGCTAACAGAAACCCATTTACATTCAATGATTGTAATAAAAAGAGAATGTAGAATGACAAATGAAATTTATTCCTATTTAGGACTCAGAATGTTCACGGCCCAGTCCTTTTTATACGAAATACTGCTCATAGGTTCACAGTGGCCAGGCATTACACTGTTTAGCTGCTGAGAAATTGTGATGGATTTGGTAAATACTGAACAAATCTTGCACTCAATGCTAGTTAAACACAAAGCTAACTCGTATGTTTGAACTTGCTGGACCTCCAGTTCAGAGTGGTGGCCTGCTCAACCTTGGACCCTTCCTTTACTTTCAATATGTTTTCCTTTGTGTCTTTATTTTGTTTAAAATAGAAATAACCTTATTTCATGAGGAAATTTGACAAGAGAGTTATTATGTGTATATTTCCTGAGACTGTGAAGTTCCTGCTTTGGATTTGCTTAGGAATAGATGAAATTATAACAGTGCAAATTACAAAATGGAGTACATGGGTACATGGATTCACCATAGGTTAGAAACTTGGCTTCTCCAAATTCTTACTTTTCCCAGAGACTTGTGGAGTGTCCATATGTTTCACCGAGAGGAAGTAAATGGAGAGATATATGTGTTACTCAAGTTAAGAAGTTGTCCTACCATGTCTTTTTTTCTGGCACCACTGACACCAAATGTGTGTCTTTTCCAACAACAGCCAATTCTCTGACACCAACTGGATGTCCAACAGTTCAATCCATTTAGTACTAACACTATATCCAGTGTTAACACAGATATCACAGGGTCAGAGATCTGTCCACAAGACTTCCCCCGCTTCAGATGCCAGCAGCAAATGGGGTGTCCAGATTACCCACACTTCTGCCTGGCTGACTACAAATTCAGGGATTCTCACAATCCCCTTCAGGTTTAAAATTTCACTAGAACAACTCACAGAACTCAGGGAAATACTACTTACATTCACTGGCTTATTATAAGGTTACAACTCAGGAACTGAACCAAATGGAAGAGATGCAGAGGGCAAGATATAGGGAGGAGGGGGGTTGCAAAGCTTTCATGCCTTCTCTGGGCACGCCCCACTCCCAACACCTGAGCATGTTCACATCAGAATGAGCTCTCTGAATCTTCTCTATCTAGAGTTTTTATGACTCACTCAATCTTTATCCCTTCTCTCCTCCCCAGAAGTTGGGATGGAGAGGCTGAAAGTGCCCACCCTCTAATCATGTGTTTGGTCTTTCTGGTGACCAGCCCCCATCCTGAAGCCCCACCTTGAACCATTTGGTTAGCAGTTGGGTTTGGTTGAAAAGTACTTGTTTGTGAATAACAAAAGATACTCCCATCACTCCTACCATTCAGGAAATCCTGAGGGTTTTAGAAGCTTTGAAGACCAAATGTATAGTTTTTTTTTTAAATTATACTGTATCCACTAATCTCTTTTCTATGTAAAGAGCTCCTAGAAATGAATGATAAAAAGACCAACAATACAAAAACATAGGCGAAGTATATGAACTGGTTACTATAGAGTATGAATGACCTTAAACATATGAAAAGATACCTAACCTCATTCATAATAAAAGAAATGCAAATTAAGACTACCCCGAGATACCATTTTTTTGACCTATCATTTTGGCAAAAGTCCAACATACTTTGGTGAGACTATAGGAAAATAGGTACTTTCATATATTGGTACAATCCTTAGGAAAGCAATTTGGTACTATCCATCAGATATGCAAATGCCTTTGCCTTTTGATGCAACGACCCCATTTCTAGGAATTTATTCTGTAGATGAACCTACATATAATTATTAATGACCTATGTATAGAGTTCTTCATGGCAACATTGTTTATAGTAACAAAAGGGAAAAAAATCAAGTATCTATCCATATGGGACTAGTTAAGTAGATTATGGTACATCTCTACAGTGGAACGGCAGGCAGCTATGAAAAGGTTGAAGAAGCTCTGGATGTTCTGAAAAGGAAAGGTATATTGCTGAGTGAAAAATTAAAGTGCACGGTGGTGGGTGTTATATGAAAACCATAGCTGAACACACAGGGTGTTTTCTGTGCTGTGAATTCCTCACCAACACTCTGTTTTCTGTGTCAGTGCATTGTCATCAGTGGCGAGAGTGGCTCTGGGAAGACAGAAAGCGCCCACCTGATTGTCCAGCATTTGACTTTCTTGGGAAAGGTACCGACCACCTGCCTTATGTATTGTGGCTACCAGTTTCTGCAGGGTAACCGCAATTTTACAAATGATGGAAATCCTGTTTTTGTTTTTTAGGGTTTGCATCAAAACATTCCATCTTTAGTATATTTGCCTCCTGATAGCTAGGGCTCTTAAGATGTCAGCATGCCATCTTTCTTTCATGTCATGAGAAAAATAATGCCAGCACAAATTTACTAGATGATTGGCAATTAATTTTTTATGTTTTTAATACCATAGAAACAGTTAGCCTTTAAGTAGTAAAAGTAGTTAAACATTAGGAACAGCATCTGGGAAAGCCACTAAGGTGATTAAAGGATTGAAAAGTAGGAATCTTGGAGCAAAAGTTGAGGAAAATAAAAATTGTCAGCTCGGTGAAATGGACATTGAAAAAATGACTTAGAAATGGTTTAGCAGTTACGTATGCTCAGAGTTAGTGTAGCATGAGCCAAGAAAGATTTTAAGGAGTATTTATTACAGATGGGGTTTATGAATATTATAATGGATGACTGAAAAAAGTTATGGGATCTCTCTATTTAAACTTGTTTCTAAATGGTTTAGGCATTTTAATTGTCAAGGATTTTAAGTGAAGTGTGCTGGACAGAAACACTGATCTAATCTAGCGTCATCTGATGCCTGTGCACTGGCGAGTTGCTCATCTGAGAAAGCAATGCTGGAGGTTGATGCTCATTTCCCCAAATGAAGTCTTCTCAAAAATATCCATAATGTGAACTCTATGGGCAGGGAAGGGGGCCTGGCAAATTGCTGGGTTAGTGTTTCTGGAAGCTCCTTGTAACTGCTCTCTGTTCGGCACAGGCTGATAATCAGACCTTGAGAGAGAAAATTCTGCAAGTCAACTCCCTAGTGGAAGCCTTTGGAAATGCATGCACGGTGATCAATGACAATTCCAGCCGCTTTGGAAAATACCTGGAGATGATGTTTACACCGACTGGAGCTGTGATGGGAGCAAGAATCTCTGAATATCTCCTTGAAAAGTCAAGAGTTGTAAAACAGGCAGTGTAGGTGCACTCTTTTATCGCTGGTTTTGCTCTGCAATGCAGACCAGGAGGCTTTGGGAATTTTAATTGCTGCATTTTTACTCTTGTCCTTAGCATCCTGATAGCTAGGATGGTTTCCCCTCCCTGCCCTCCCCTTAGCCTCTTCAGGAGCACAGAATTATTTAAGCAAAGGATAAACTGTGATTTCTAACTGAAACGATGTTTACAAGCAGAGTACAAAGGGCTGGGGTGGGGGTACTTTGAGATAAATATACCCTTTTCTCCTGAGTTGGTTATACCAAGTAGAATTTAACAACATTGCACATACTTTTAAAAATCATTAGGCCCCTTAAAATTGAACTTGTCTTAAAAAAAAAAGTACTGAGAATATTCTACATGTCAGTTTTTCCCTCTAGATTGAGAGAGGAAAAACTATTTTCTTTTAAGAACATCAGGACAGCAGTAGTGCTCAACAGCATGGACTGCTCTGAGTTTGGGTGCTGGCTCTGATAGTTACTGTGTGACTTTGGGTATGTCACTTAACCTCTCTGTGCCTCATCTGTGAAATGGAGATGACACTAGAGCCTACCTCATGGGTTTGCTGTGAAAATTAATAGTTTGTTTATATGAAATACCTTTAAAAAGTTCCCAGGATGGTACATGTTATCAGAGTTAGCCACTTGTTCTATTATTATTACTATTGGAGGACACCAGACCTGCTCAGGAACAGGCTCCATCATGCGTTGTACAGTAATTACTGAATTCGTGCTGTATGCCAGGGCTGTGCTCCCTCCTGGGGTTGCAAGAATAAACAAAATAGATAAGGTCCAATATTCCTGGAGCTTGGAGTGGATGGGGATTGGGGAGCCCAGGGAGGATCTCAAATGCAGAACATCTTAAATGCAGAACAGCTGTGCTAAGTACCAGGCAGCAATGTAAGGCGCTGTGACGGTAAAACAGGAGAAGGAAGGGCACAGGACCTAGTCCAGGAAGGAAGGGGCTCCCTGTGTATGAGACACTGTGTCTGAGATCTGAGGATCACTAGGAGTTAGCCAATGAGGTGGGGAATTCAGAGGGAGAGAGGAGGAAAGATGAGCCGGAGACCAGATCATGCAGGACTTTGGAACCAGGCTGGGGAACCTTATTCTAAATGCAGTTATTCTTCTGAACCTTATTCTAAAGGTAATTGGAAGCCATTGAATGTTTTCAAGAAGGGGAGTCACAAAACCCAACAAGCATTTGGAAATGACTGTTCTGCCTTCAGTAGGGTGAATGGATTGGAGGGGAAGTATTTCATTGAGGCTGTTAGGATACTGTTGCCAAATCCATGTGAAAGGATGTTGGGCAGGACTAAGATGATAGCAGTGGAGAAGGAGATGGAGATAGAGATGGAGATGGAGATGGAGAAGAGTTGACGAATCTGAGAGAGATGTGCAAGGAAAATCCACAGGACTTGTTGTAGGTTAAGAATCCAAGCATCTTCTTCTATCACACACTTGCACTTTTCTCACAAAATAGGGCCTGACATGAAGAAAATTAAATAAATGAGCAAAAGGATGGAGTTAGAGTTATTTTAGCTTCCCTGTGGCTTCTTGATTAATTTTATGAGGTACCTCATTTTTTTCTCCCAAAATTAAGGTGATTTTAAAGTTCAGGTAGCTACCTCTGACAGCGTAGAAACTCCAGTTTTCTGTGTTCAAATATAAAGTGGTCTTTTACTAATATAATGTGAGAAGAGTTCCAGTCACAGCTATGTTATTTCTTACTGTGTATATTGTTCATTAACATAAATATCCTTAGACCTTACTTTCCTCATATGCAAAAAAGGCATGCTAAAGCTGACATCACAGGGCTGTTACGTGAATTAAATGAGAAGATATGTGATATACCAAATATAAATCTGAAACATAATAAGCACCTAATAAATCATAGCTTATTATTATTAAATTTAGTCAGTATGATAGCACTTAAACAGTAAAATAGACTGAAGACCCATTGAATGAGTAGAAGATGGTAGCTTTACAAGTCCTGTTCAGCTGACCTGATTCTGTCCTCTTCTGGGCACATAGTCGGAGTCCCCTTCTTGGTAGCTTGTGGCTGGATGTGGTCACATGACCAATTCTGGCAAATTAGCATTTAATGCAAAGACCCTCCAGAGCTCTGGCAAAGTGCAAGATGGTGACTGCTCTATCAGCCTGGGCCCAGGGTGACTATGATAAACACAGCCCCTCCCCCTCCCTGCTTGCTTTCAGTGGATGTACTCTTGAGAAAGAAGTAAATCTTTGCTGAGTTAAGCCTCTCAAATCTTGGGATGTTTATTATTGCAACAGAGCTAAGCTAATTCTGATTGACACATGATGAAAATCAAGGTGAAATTGGATATTGGTAGGCAAAGTTTGAAAGAATTGGAACTAGAGGTAGCTGCAAAAAAAAAAAAAAAAAAGAAGACCAAGATAGATGAGCCAAAGTCAGCACATTTACCAGAGGTTAGCGAACAAGCGACATTCATACCAGGCACACAGCTTCATGAAACCCTATAAAGCACACCACCATCACCACATGCTGTGTTAGAAACCTGGGAGGTAGACTCCAAGTCCCCTTTCCTCACTGCCTTCATTCATTCTAGCAGGATTTTTTTTAAAGTTATTCTTCCAAAAGATATCTGTAGGCTTACTTTTGTTCTTCATCATCAGGGCCATTACCCAGTTTAAACCTCTCTTACAATCTAGTCTTCATCCATCAGCTAGAGTGTACTTTTCTCAACATAAATGTATTCATGTCACACACTTACAGTGCACCCTGGCTCCAGCACATCAAATAATTCTAATTGATTAATCAACAAAATCCCCAGTATGGCCTAACAACTCCTTGCCTACCTGCCCACCCCCTTCTCACTACATTCTTTAGGATCTGCGGGGCTATCACACTCCCAGCCTTTGTGTACATGCTGCTCCCTCTCTTTGGAATGCTTCCCCCTTCTCTCTCTGTAGCTCCCTCCAGCCCTTTCACATGCCTCCCAGTTTGATTTAAGGGTTATTTTCCTAGAGATCCCTTCCCCTGACTTGACACAAGTAGCCCTTATTCTGTAACATTATTCTTCGTCTCAGCTCCTCCTTTGTCTCTTTCAAAGTCCTCTTCACAGGTTTCCTTATTGAGTCACCTAGCTCCATCACTAGAAGGGGAACTCCAGAGGGCCTGGATTCTCTGAGTCCTAAATCCTTTGCATCTGCTGCAGTGCCTGCCATGATTGGCACTTGATAAATTTATAAGTTGAGTGAACAAATGAGTGAAAAACGGCAAGTAGAGGCATCTAGATTACAGGGCAGAAATAAGAAGAGCTTTGATAGGATAAGCAACCAGAGGAAGGCTAGGATATCCAGGAGAAGCTGGAGAAAAGAGTGAGGCCCATATCACAAATAGGGACAAGGAGTAGAAGCAAGACAAACTGTCTTTCCATAGAGCTAAGTTGGCCAAGGGGAGGATTTGCCAGAATTCTTGGGATTGAACAGGAGAGACTATCCTCCTCTATAGCAGTGGTTCTCAACCTTCCTAATGCCGCGACCCTTTAATACAGTTCCTCATGTTGTGGTGACCCCCAACCATAAAATTATTTTCGTTGCTACTTCATAACTGTAATTTTGCTACTGTTATGAATCGTAATGTAAATATCTGATATGTAGGATGTATTTTCATTGTTACAAATTGGACATAATTAAACATAGTGATTAATCACAAAAACAATATGTAATTATATATGTGTTTTCCGATGGTCTTAGGTGACCCCTGTGAAAGGGTCGTCCAACCCCCGAAGTGGTCGGACCCACAGGTTGAGAACCACTGACTTAGATCTTTAGAAATAAGGGAAGAGAAATCACATAGCAGTTTTATAAAGCTCCATTTATGACATTTTAGCCTAAAAATCAATTTGCTTGATAAAACAATATTAAAAAAAAGATCCAGTTGCCTTGCTAATTGGAATAATTTTTAAAAATATTATAAAAATAGCATATACAGGCAAAGTATATT
>NW_006293001.1:9449149-9452966 GCF_000327345.1 Myotis davidii
CAGAATAATAATTGCACAGAAATGAAATGGTGTGAATTAGTTGGGGTGTGGAAGCCCAGAATATGTTATTAATAATGTCCCCCTCTTCCTTTTTGTTCTCAGGGGAGAGAAAAATTTTCACATATTTTACTATATTTATGCTGGTCTTTATCACCAAAAGAAACTTTCTGAGTTCAGACTTCCTGAGGAAAAACCTCCTAAGTAAGTGTCAAGGATTTTAATTGTGAATTTTTAATGGATATGTACCTAGGAGTTGACAAAACTTGCAAAGAAATGGGGCTGTTCTCCTCACTGGACATCCATAATGCCTTCAGCTGAAATATCGAGGATGAGATGGCAGGGACGGCCTCTCACCATTTGTATTTTCTAGAATGTTCGAAACTCAACTGCAGGCATTTTACTCAGCTATGTACACCACCATTCCACCACAGTACTAGGGAATGCCCCTGCAAAGAAGGAGCCCAATGGTGCCCTGGTATTTGGGGTGCCATCTGCCAAGTCAGTGATCCTTCTGTTTGATCATACTCTATTTAGGTACATCGCTGATGAGACTGGAAGGGTGATGCATGACATAACTTCCAAGGAGTCTTACAGAAGACAGTTCGAAGCAATTCAGCATTGTTTCAGGATTATAGGCTTCACTGACAAGGTAAGTGATTGTCAGGAGAGAAGGAAACTCAAGTGTTAAATATTTTTGGATCAATGTGAGTGTTCGGTCCGAGTCCCTCTGGTAGAGACGGGACTTTTTTGGATGTCAGGAATTGGAAGAAGATATGAGCAGCCAGAAACAGCTGGGAGAGGCTTTATTGCAGACCAAGCGGCCAATGCAAACACAGCAGCCCCCAGCGACAAAGCAGCCGTTCAAAGTAGCCCCCTGAAGCAGCCGTGCTCTGGCTGGTCAGCAACACATTTCTATACTCACTCAGACGAAAGAGGCTTCTTGCCAGATAGTGACATCAGTGTCACATAAGAGAAAGGTGCACCTGTGCAGTGCACGCAGTAAAACTACCGTGTCATTGCCTTTGCACATGCATATGGCCCATGGGCCTTTAACACCTGGCGTACTATGACCAGAGTTCCCACAGTGAGTAAAGACTTGAATGTTCCAACTTGGGGGAGTTCACTTGCTTTTCAGATGCCACACACTGGTCATGTCATAAGGTGTCACTCCTCAAAGTTTGACCTGAGGACCAGAAACATTACCAGCACCTGAGAGCTGGTTAGAAATGCAGACTCTCGGGTCCAACCAAGAACAACTGAATCAGAATCTGCATTTTAACAAGATGCCCAGGTGAACATCACAGTCTGAGGACTGGTGTAAGTGCCACGTGCCTATGAATTGTTGTTGTCGTCATTCATTCACTGCAGCTGTGATACCAAATGCCAAAACACTACTGCCCCTTTCTAAGCAGGGGTGTTCCAACCATTACAGTGGATTGGGTAATAGGAGTACAGGAATGTGTAGGTTACACCAGAGCCACAGAAATATATTTATGCAAGTATTTCCTTGACCACCAAGAGAAGTTAATTTAAACCTTTCAACTTGCAGTCGCTTCCTTCTCCATGGTACACAGTTGCACATTATTAACTATAGTTCTAAGTACTGCACTCTTCTTATCGTACTAGATACAGGCTGTCTCTATTAAATATATGCTAGAGGTGACAGAAAGTATTTATAACCCTACGCTCTCAAATATTATTCTGTGATAAATTTATGTCATAGTTTCTGGGCTTCATGCCATCAATTTTGCAAAATATACAGATTCTTTTGCTTTTTCAACAAAGGAGGTGAATGATTAGGAAGTAGGTGAGAGTGTTAAATTTTAGGGGATTAGATTACAAGACAGTTGAGTTATCGTGGGACAGCCATTCTGGATAAAGGATTGCTTCTGTAATCCAATGAGTTTGACCAGCCCTTCCCTCCCCAGCATCGTTGATTTTCGTCATAATACTACCTTTCTTCTTTCTAGCCAGCTGTTAATTTTCTCTGTCAGCCTCCCACAGACTTTAAACTGACAGACAGTGGAAAATCCCAAAGGTCAGATAAAAATAGATATATGTTTCCCTTGGCTCTTAGAGGAGAGCAATTGAACAGGTTCCAGCATTGTTAAAAGATCTTTATGGTTATTAATTTATAGAGCTGTTGTCACCAAAGATGCATGGTAGAGCAATTTAAAGTCCTGGGCCATGCCAAAGTGTTTAGGGACATACGTCCTTAAAAAGGTACAGGAACAATAGAGAAGTCGGCCATGGGGTTAATAATATTTTGCTTTCAATGAGTACAGTGGTTGATGGTTATAGAATACTGCAAAGAAATTGGTCCTAACTCTAAATAAAAATATATTGTGGTGCTGTTCTAATAATACAAATATACTGCAAATAATAATAAGACACATGCTGGCCCTGACCGGTTTGGCTCAGTGGATAGAGCATCAGCCTGAGGACTTAAGGGTCCCGGGTTCAATTCCGGTCAAGGGCATGTACCTTGGTTGAGGGCACATCCCCAGGGGGGAGTGTGCAGGAGGCAGCTGATCGATGTTGCCCTCTCATCGATGTTTCTAACTCTCTATCCCTCTCCCTTCCTCTCTGTAAAAAATCAATAAAATATATTAAAAAAATAAAAAATAAAACACATGCTGTTTTAGGATACAGTTAAAAAAGAAATTAAATATGCTATCTAATTTCTTGAAGTAAGCCATCCTAACCACTGTGCAAAAAAAAAAAAAAGTACAGAAGAAATGAATGAATGATTGCATTCATAAATATGAAAAGAAGGAAATGTAAAAAGTGGTAAACATTCTTAATTTGTGCACTATCTGAACTGTTAAATGAAAAACCAGAATGCAATTATATGTATATGTGTGTATACCATGTCCCATATTAATTCACACTGAAATAAACCAACTTATATCAGTTAGCAACCTTGGAAATGGAAGAAAGAGACTGGATCTTACCTCAATTCTTTGGTTATGTCTTTGTCTCTATCTCTATAGACAACCTGTTTTGCTGAATTAACTTAGTTTACTCTGTTTATAAAGTCAAAATAATTTGACTAATTTCAGAGATTCAATTGAATGTAGTCAGGCATAGGATGCCAAATAGCTGGTGTTACAGAACTTTTTCTTAAAATTCTCTGAGGGACACTTCTAGACAGAATAATAATAACAGTTCCTTGCAGGAGCCTGGGGGAATATACCTAAAACCCTTTTATGAAGATCGGTGCTTTCAGTTCTTACTGTTGGAGTCAAACCTTACTATATTTGTTTAATACAGGGTGGCGCAAAAGTAGGTTTGCAGTTGTGAGTACGCAAAACAGAGTTTATTCTTGTATTATTATTGATTGTGTTATTTTCCATACGAACAGCTGTAGACTTAATTTTGCCCCATCCTGTATTATGTTTGTCTTGCTGGTATATGGATTATCATAACATATTAGAGTTTTAGGTATGTTCCTATTTAATACTACATGAAAAGTTTTTCAGAAGATTACCTATGTGATGGTCAAGATTGGATAGTTATTGCAGATTCCTTGATGAAGCGTTAGGTAGAATGCTGGGATCCAACCCCAGCAGGTCCAGGGGTCCCCAAAGGTGTGGACGGAGTCGGCAAAGAAGGAATGACACGGAGACAGCGTTCAGTTGATCAGCAGCCTTGCCAGGATCTCTAGCTACAATCTCCAGCCAAGTTCTGTGTCCATGTTCTCTTGCCAGGTTCTCCAGGTTCTCCAGCCAGGTTCGGTCTCCAGGTTCTAGTCAGGTTCTCTTGCCATGTTCTATCCAGGTTCTGTAGCCAGGTTCTGTCTCTAAGTTCTTTGGAC
>NW_006293001.1:9453067-9455268 GCF_000327345.1 Myotis davidii
TTACCCGCCTGGCAGTTAAGAGGTTTTATTCCCTCCCTAACTTCAGGGGAAAATCCCTACCTGGGGAAACAACCTTTCTCAGAGAGGTGACCTTGGTTAAAACACAGAGTGCCAAGAAGGTGAGCAAACATATTAAGAATAGTATGCCATATATGCCAGGTCCCTTGAAACAGCAAGGATGGACTGGCTCCCGGCAGTAGAAGGCTTTGAGATTAGGGTCAAATGTCTTTTCCCTTTCTTTAAAATCAATTATGAGTTGGGAAAGGAGTGTATTCTGAGAAAAAAAAAAGAGGAAAAGCAGTGGAGATACACCCTGCATGGGGCTTTGTGGAAAAATGCTCTTTCTTCTCCATTTTTGCTACTCAGTGGTGAAACTGAATTCATACTTATCAGGAATGAATTGGGAAATTCAGCTGGAGGAGTTGTTAGTCTTTTCGATAATTTTTTTCTGCCCTGAGGGAGGCATTTCCATATAGAACATTGGAAACTGGTTAAAAGAGAGAGAGAGAGAGAGAGAGAGAGAGAGAGAACCGTAGCAACATTCTGTAGGAAAGGCAGGGTTGCCAGGAAAGGCTCGCTAGCTGGAGATGAGACAAGAGGAAAGGAGAAAGGCGAGGAAGGAGAAAAATCCTCTTCAGGGTGGCTGTGGAGGAAGAGAGGAGACATCTGGTTAAGAAGTAATGAGGAGGAAGAAATCCCACAGATGGACATACTACTGACTGAACTCTACCATGATTGTACAGGGGTGATGCTTTGATTAGAACGTAAGAGTTGATATATGTCCCTAGGTCAGAAAGGAAGAACTAACTAACCCAAGGGTGGGATTAACTCTTTACGGTCCAATTTTATTTTTGGAATTCAAACAGTCTGGTCAAAATTAATTGATGGGATTGAATATTGAAGTTATCTGCCTCACTAGACCTCAGCTCGACGTTGGACCTGCTCCTAGCGCCTGGTCTGTCGAGTCAGCCTCCACGTTGGACTGAAAAGGGTTAAAGGAGTCAAGTGGAATAGCGTGAAAATGTAGTATAAGCCTCCTAAGGCTCCTTAATTAGGTGAATTTTGATATTTCTTCGCGAGTTCCCTCTCTGAGGAAGGAGACTTCAGTCATTCACATAGTGTTAGAACGCCAAAAAGATTTTGCTGAAGGTCATAGATAATTTTCCTTTTCAAAAGGGGACATGTGTGAGCATTGTGCAGAAGAGGACATTGCTAGAGAAGTGATGTGATGAAAACTACCATTTCCTTTGGAGGTGATCACTCCAATGCCTGGGCGCCTTTGGTTGGGAGGTTTCATGGCTTGTACTGTCATACATGGTGTGTGTGTGTGTGTGTGTGTGTGTGTGTGTGTGTGTGTGTATTAGAGGAAATACGTTTTGAGTAACTGGACATAGAAATAACAGACATAGAACCCACTGCTGTCCCCTGCTCTCTGGGATCTGCCTCCCTAGGAAGTGGCTCACCAGCTGCATTCTGTAAGCCTCACACAGTATTGATGAAGGTAATGAGGTTCTGTCATGTTAAATCCAGGCTCGTCTCAGAAAACACATTTGGTAGGTGTTCCCTTTAGCCACTCTTAACTCGTGTGATTAAAACCGTGCTCCTTGGCGTCAGAAACATGACATCTTACATTTGATTTAGAAGCTTAAAGAACAATATTTATCTATAGTGGAACCCAGTTTAAATCCTCATTTGTCTTTGAAGCATTATCAGGTATCCAGCAGATGTCACTATACAGTCTGTATTCATTTTTTTGGCTTTACCGAGTAATGTTTATAGGAAGGCTCAGCTGGGGACTATGCTTTATCAATGGTTTAATGACAGTTTCTATTAGTTTGCTGCTATGTGTAGTACTAAATCAAGTTCCCCAACAGAGTATTTTTGGTGGAAGTACTTTTCTCTATCGAGAAGCATAAGATGCAGAAATTTCCCGGCTATCATATTTCATTCTCTCACCTACAGGAATGCAAATGTTTAAATAAATAAACGTACATTATGTTTTACCATGAATGCTATGTGCTGGGAGCCGGTCCATCCTTGCTGTTTCAAGGGACCTGGCATATATGGCATACTGTTCTTAATATGTTTGGTCACCTTCTTGGCACTATGTGTTTTAACCAAGGTCACCTCTCTGAGAAAGATTGTTTCCCCAGGTAGGGATTTTCCCCTGAAGTTAGGGAGGGAATAAAACCTCTTAACTG
>NW_006293001.1:9457259-9479511 GCF_000327345.1 Myotis davidii
AACAACCCCTTCTATAAGAAAAGTCACAAAGCAGAATTCGCTGGAGATCCGAAGTAAAAGATGAAATAGAGGAGAGGAAGCACTGCTGATCAACTGAACGCTGTCTCCTTGTCAGTACATCTTCGCCGACTCCGTCCACACCTTTGGGGACCCCTGGACCTCCTGGGGTTGGACCCCAGCAGCTATGTATGTATCCAACTTCAATATAAAAGTAGGACTGAAGATCATCTGAACTGTTTTTACAGCACTTGTGACACCAAATACGTGCAGTTTCCCCCCAACACCAACCAATTCTCCTACAGTTCAATTGAACTCTGATGCAGTCTACCTGGAGTTAGCATCCGATCCCACAAGTTAGGGGCTCAGTCCCCCATGATTGCCCCCACTTCAAAAACTAATTGCAAATCCCAGAGATTTTTTACTTCTGACTGAGCGGCTATAAATCGGGAGTTCCCAAGACCTGCCCTCCTCAGGTTCAATAATTTGCTAGAAGGACTCACAGAACTCAGGAAAACAATTTACTTACCATTCCTATTTACTTATTGTTACAAAGGGCACAACTCAGGAGCGGCCAAACGGAAGAGATGCATAGCGCAGGTATGGGGAGAGGAAGAGCCACTTCCTCTCACCACTCTCCTGTGTTCATTGATCCATAAGTGCCCTGAACTTTATCAGTGAGGGGGTTCAGTGGTTCCAGTACAGAGGCATGACTGGTTAAATCTTTGCTGCTGGTGATTAACTCGGTCTCCAGCCCTTCTCACTTCCCCCTGGAGGTCCAGGGTTTGGCTAAAAGTTCTAACCCTTTCATCACAGGATTAGTTTCTCTGGAAACCAGATCCCCTCCTCCAAGCACATTAGAATGGACGCAGGTGTGGTTGGAAGGAGCTTATTATGAATAACAAAGGACATGCCTCTCATCCTTATCACTCAGAAAAATTCCAAGGTTTTTCCAAGCTCTTGTGCCAGAAATCAGTGTGAAGACCAAATACTATATACTTCTTACCAATCAATATCACAGATCTATTGAGTCTTTAAAATATTTCCTGACCTCATTCATAACTATATACTCCATCATTTAACTTCAAAATGTTCTAGTGAACCATTAATGCCCTGCCAACTGTTTCATAAGAGCAATATTCAAAAGAGGTTAAGGAACATTTCCTCTTTTATTTTGAAGAAATAACCATACCTGAACTTGGAAGCTGGTATTAGTTAGGATAAATGGATAAAAGTGGCTTAAAGAACAAAGGTCAGTTCTCTCTCATAGCATTCCAAGGTAAGAGGTTTAAGTTGCAGAACAACTCCATTTCATGCAATCATTGGTCTCAAGCATCCTAATTCAAGGCTTGGTTGAAGCTGGGTTGTTGGGAGTTGTTTTGTGCGCCAGGAAAGGGGAAAGGATGGATTTTGGTGACACCTGGCAGTTCCTGCTGGTGCTTCCTTGTTTTCATTGGTAATCACCTTCAAACATGGTTCTTGTCTTTTTTTCAGGAGGTGCATTCAGTGTACAGAATTTTGGCTGGGATTTTGAATATTGGAAACATTGAATTTGCAGCTATTTCTTCTCAACATCAAACTGATAAAAGTGAGGTGCCTAATGCTGAAGCTTTGAAAAATGGTAATTATTTGCTGCCTGTGCACTGTGTTGCCAAAGTACATCTTTCTTTCACTTTGGTAGTTTTTAAAGACTCTATAGAAGATAGTGCAGCTGCTGCTGGTTCTTCTGCTAGCTCTGAGTGTTTTCACTCTCCAGTGTTTCCTGAAAGATGTCTTGTAGAACAGGAGCTGCAGATAGGGGTTCTGCAGAAAAGAATTTCACGGCAGGTAACTTTGGACAGTGGTTCTCAACACTGGCAGCTTTTGAAAATCATCAAAAATTTTTTGAAAATAATACGAGAGGTTGGGCCCCACTCTAAATCCATTGAATCAGCCTCAGCGGGGGAGGAAGCAGGCACCTAACTGGTTTTCTGTTTTACAAGTGATAATGGTGGTACAAAGAATGAGAATCCCGAGTTTACAAAAACCTCATTTAAATCAAATGAGCACCTTTTGTGTTAAAATACAGCACTTCTTATGGCCTGTAAAATACGAATTTGTGTTGTGACTCTCTAAGAGGATATTATAGTTTCCAGAAACTGCTCCAACTGACCTGACCAAAGCTACTTCCTCCCACTTTTTTTAATCTAACACCATGCAGAGCTTTCAGGACAGTGTGGGAGATACCGGGTCATCTGGATGCTTCTTGGGGTTAGGGACCTGGCTTGTTTATCTTGGACCTTGAAATGCCAAGGATAGAGTAGATGTTGAGTAAATGCTGGCTGGATAAATGAATGGATGAATGGATTCATTCTCCAGTGTCACCCTGATGCTTTGTTCCAGCTGCCTCTGTCCTCTGCATTCGCCCCGAAGAGCTCCAGGAGGCCCTCACGTCACATTGTGTGGTCACCCGAGGAGAGACCATCATCCGCGCCAACACTGTTGACAGGGCCTCGGACGTGCGGGATGCCATGTCCAAAGCCTTGTATGGGAGGCTCTTCAGCTGGATTGTAAATCGCATCAATACACTCCTGCAGCCAGAGAAAAACATATGGCAAGTTCCCCCAGGGAGCAGGGGCCTCAGAAGAGCTGTCATCAACCCCGGTGTCTGAGAGTTTGCAGGACAAAACCTTTGGTCCTCTCTTGGGCTTTCTTTAGCGAAGCTCTTAAGTCTTCTTCTTTTAAAAAATGCACTGGGATCCAGGAGGGCCAAGCAATGATACCCGAAAGGCAGATGATTGGCAGCCAGTACAGTGTAGTGTTGAAGAGAACAGACTTGGCTTGGAACTTGACAAACAGGATTGGCATCCAAGTTCTACAGCTTGATCAGCTGCATGTTCTAAGTGGCGGTTTTCTCATCTGTGAAATTAGGATAATAATATTCTCATAATTAGAATCAACAGAGACATTCTATGAAAAGTTGTAAAGCACAGTATCTTACATTATCACCATGACTCCCTCGATTGTGGGTGGGGAGGTGAAAGCATGAGAGTGCAGCTCCCGCCCATGAGGAGAGGTTCCTCTTCAGTCTCTTTCTATATGGAGCTCCTACTGCTTTAAACAAGATGGAAATACTGTTGAAAGACGAAAGGAATCCATGGTTTAAGACACAAACTGTTCCTTTCTTAGAGGGGCAGAATGCTACTTCCCATGAGTGGGTACATGGATTGATAAATACGTGGGCACATACATACATTCTCACTGTCCTCTGAGATAAATGTTTCCTTCCCTGAAAGGTTGTATTCTCTCTCCTGCAGTAGTGCAGATGGCGGTATGAATGTGGGGATATTGGATATTTTTGGATTTGAGGACTTCCGGAGAAATTCATTTGAGCAGCTCTGCATAAACATCGCCAATGAGCAAATCCAGTACTACTTCAATCAGCATGTTTTTGCTCTTGAGCAGGTAATAGTGAACTCTGAAATCAGGAAACCTGACTGGGGAAGGTGTCTCCAAGTTGCCCACAATTTGAATCAGAAACCCTGTTAGGCTAACAGGTAAAATGCTCTAAAGGAAAAAAACCACTGGTGAGGCTGTCCTGTCAAAATAAATCAATGGTCTACATTCAGCCTGAAAAACAAAGTCTTGATTTTTGTGGAAAGGTACATTTCCTCCCTTGGGCGGAGCTGGTGCCAAGCCAATTATTTCATGTGTATTGCCCCCAATACTGGATTTTCTTCTACTTTATTTAGCTAAAAATATCTATGATCATGTCCAAAATGACATGGGACAATCTTGAATTCAGAACACAGGTTCTTATGTTCTTAACTCTCAGGCCAACACCATCCCCCACCTCCAGCTCACCAGATCCTAGCGGAACTGGATGGGTGTCTCAGGGGAAGAGTAGGAGCGGTTTTCTGAAATGGAAGTCTTTCCCCAATGAGTTTAATGACAAATAAAACAGGGTGTGGAGCTAGTTGGACCCTTCTCTTCCACCCCAACCCTAAGACTCTCCTGTATCAAATAGTTGCAATAATGAGACATTCTGACCAAATCCCTTGTTTTAATGAAGAAGTGGGGACACACAAACGATAATATGATTAGAGAAATAGAGACATGGACTAAAAATGCCAATATTGGTTTTATCATCGGAGCTGGGTAAATCCATACTGCACTGCTCTCCCCTCTTAACCAACACCCCCTTCCCCCAACCCCCACTCCCCGCTAAAATTTGCCTTGTTTCAGTCCAGGTTCCATGCATTTATTTCCCAGGGAAATCTGGAGTTTTTCTAGTTTTTCAGTCCCAGATGATCCCCTTGCAGAATCCTTTGCAAAATAGAAGTCTGCTTTCTACCGGGTTTAAACCATATTTGTCACACAGAAAAAAAAAATTTTTTAATTCGACTTCTCTTCTTTTCTAAAGGAGTTTCTAAAGTGTTAACAAATCATTGTTTGGGAGATAGAGAGCCATCCCTACTTTTGCCCACTTTAGCTGCCTGCCACAGGCCACCCATAGGTCAGGCTTAAACCAAAGCTTTAACAGTGTTATATGCAGAAGGGTCCTTTACCAGCATAAACACACCCTGTTTTCCACATGTGTTCAGCATTGCAGGACATAGAAAGTTCAGGCTAAGGCAGCCTGGTGGTGCCTCAGCCAGTTTGGGGCTGGAGACATTCATACTCCGTTTCCTTCCAGATGGAGTATCAGAACGAGGGCCTTGACGCTGCCCCTGTGGAGTATGAGGACAACCGGCCACTCTTGGATATGTTCCTCCAGAAACCCCTGGGGCTACTGGCGCTTTTGGATGAGGAAAGTCGGTTTCCCCAGGCCACGGATCAGACCCTGGTTGGTAGGTACCTTTTGGAAAGGGATACACATTCAGAAAAGAATCTGGCTCATGTCAGCCAATGAGTGTGGCTTAATGGACCTATCCTGTGTGTTTTAGCTACCTGGTGAGTTGTGGAAGTGCTTTTAAGAAATTGAAATGTCCAGCAAATGTCCTGAAAGAATATCCTAAATCTCTCAAGCCCTCCTCACTATCCTATTTCTGCAAACGGAAATACCATGACCCTATGTCAACATTGTTTCTATACCTTCTTTTCCCTTGTTTCCCACAACCAATGCTTGCTTCCCCTCCATTTCTTACCCTGCTCTCATCTCTCCACCTGGACGCCCCGCCACCTTCAGGCCAAGTGTGTATAGAAGCCCCTTCTGGTCTCCTGGCATCCAGGCTCCTACTCTCCCCCTCTATCCTGGACATCCTGGCTAATGTAGTCTGTTTAAAGCCACCTTTTGTAGGCTACTGTTCTCTATGGCATGGCAACAAAACACCTCCTCTGGGCATTAAAGGCCCTCCTACCCTGTTCCTCTTGACCTCCTTCCTCTCCTCAGATCCTCGGTGTTGCCTGCGATCCTGGGTGAGATGCTTGAGGCAGCAAAGCTGAATCCTCGCATCCCTTTGGTACTTCGCACCATTCCTCTCACAGAGGTGGCTCTCAGTCACAATAGCAAAAGTGATCCTGGAGGGAGAACAAAGTTTCAGGTCTTTTCCCCAGATGGAAAATTGGTTTATGGCAGAGATTCGCTTCTAGGAGTTGAAACTGTCACCCCACTGGCTTCGTTTTATTTATAAAATTGCCACAAGTTGCCAGAATGAGTATTTGCCTTCCATGGGTTATCTTCATGGTTCGGGAACTAATTGGCTGGACTTGTGGTGTCATCACTGTCCATGCTCCATTCTAGGAGTTCTCAGAGCAGAACACGGGATCTCAGAGTATGGCCTGACACCAAAGACAATGTGAAGCCCTGGCCCGTTTGCTCAGTGGTTAGAGCGTTGGCCTGTGCACTGAAGGGTCACAGGTTCAATTCTGGTCAGGGGCATGTGCCTCAGTTGCAGGCTCAATCCCCAGCCCGGTTGGGGTGCGTGTGGGAGGCAACTAATAGATGTGTCTCTCTCCCATTGGTGTTTCTCTCTGTCTTCCCGTCCCTTCCATGCTGAAAATCAATGGAGAGAATGTCCTCGGTGAGGATTAACAACAACAAAAAGACCACAGGAAACAACTAATTGAGTGTTGTATTGTGAGCACCTGCTTTACCAGGGGCTCTCTCTCCACTGCATACATATAGGGACAGTATCGGGCTCCTCTGAAATCCCTTGTTCTGGGTCACTCATGCAACGAGCATGTTTTTGTTTGACGGATTAAACAAGGCACGTTGTAACTTTTAAACATGAAAATCCACAGATAAATTTGAGGCGAATTTACGCTGCATATACTTCTGGAGGCCCAAGGGAGTGGAGCTGAGCTTTGGCATTCAGCACTACGCCGGGAAGGTGAGCCGAGTTATTCATCCTGAAATTGACAAGGGGAGAGTGTCCATATTACCCTGTCTGTGCCACTCACGAAATTGCTTGCAGATGTCTGTCTCCTTTTAACTCTTCCCGGACACCTAATCACAGTGCCCACGCGTTCTCAGTGGTGCCGATCACTGAAACTTGCCCCTGGCAAGCAAGCAATTTCTCACCGCGGTGGCCAGCCAGCTGCCGTCTGCTCCTCACCCGGGGTTTGGCCTAGAAGTGACAGCTCTTCAGAGAGAAAACGTGTTACAGTTTCCGCGGTGTTTGGCGGTGAATGTTCACATTCAGAGGTCGTTTGGAGACGTGTAGGTAACAGAGGAAGGTTAGTGTCACCGTGTGGCTCCATGTGTAGCACTTTAAGTGTATGGCTACAGGACACCCAAAATGTCTAGATGAAAAGGAAAAAAAAACTCTCTTCATCATCCAGATGTTAAGCTTTCACAACATCAAACAAAATTTCTACTTTTCATACATTTTACTTCAGTCTCAATTTCAAGTTCCTGAAGTAGATGAGTGGCTAATTCAGGAAATTCTCTAGTCCCATAGCCAATAACTCATTGCTCAAGTTCCTTCAGAGGAGCCAGTGGCATTGTGGCTAATTGGTTCTGGTGGGGTCTGCTGAGGCCCTGGGCCCAGAAAATAGATAGGACTTCAATAAAGGGCATTTTGGATTATTTTGTTGATTTGAGGTTTGTTGAAATTGTTCCTCAAATTCATATATGACATTAAAATAAATTTTGCCTGACTGAAGACTGGTTGAAAGGCAATCTAGTACAAGTGAAAGGGCAGATAAGCTTTCTCTTCTTCCCTTCTAGGTTCTTTGATTAAATTGATATAAGGTACATTAACACAGGGGTAGGGAACCTTTTTTCTGCTAAGGGTCATATGGATATTTATAACATCATTCGCAGGGCATACAAAATTATCAACTTAAAAAATCAGCCTACTATATTTGGCCAAACACTTAATTAACTCACCCTTAATGCCTTGGGAGGGCCAGACCAAATGATCTCAGGCCTTATATGGCCCGATCCCTGTGATTAACCTGAGAAAACAAATTTAGTTATGTGTGTACAGAGTTCCGAAAGACTATAAGGCCCAAAGGACAGCCAGGCAACTGCAGCTTATATAACATCCTGAGCTAAGGAAAGGAGCAGGGGTGTGTCCATACAAAGGGAAGGAGGGTCATTCAGGGAAGGCCGAGGAGGTGTTTGGAAAACAAAAGTTTGCCCTGTTATGCAGGTCAGTTGCTTAGGTAAAAATGTCCGGCACTAGCTCCACTAGCTCTCTTCCAGGTGCAGGCCCCAGGGAGTGTAAATTTAGGCAGTTGAGAGGGAGGTAGAGAGTTTTTCCTGATTCTTCTGGGTTTTTATTGCTTTTAGCTCAAAATAATCTTCATGGCGGAATGGCATATTTTGGGGTGACTTGTTCTGAACCCCTTCACAAGCAAAGGGGATTGTTTTTGTCTACACAGTACATGATGGTCTCTATTTTGGATCTTTGGTAGAAAGTGTAATCCAGTTTTTGCTTTTAAATATTTCATTTACCTTTGCATTGATGTCTGCTTATTAATGTCCTTCACGTCTGAGATACCCACATCTGCCCTGATCCTCCCTCCTGCATTCATATCTGCTTCCCATGCCTGTCCTCTTCCTCACGCCTCCCTTTTCATCTCTCTGTCCTTCTACACCAGCGGTTCTCAACCTGTGGGTCGAGACCCCTTTGGGGATCGAACGACCCTTTCACAGGGATCGCCTAAGACCATCGGAAAACACATATACAATTACATATTGTTTTTGTGATTGATCACTGTGCTTTAATTATGTTCAATTTGTAACAATGAAATTGGGGTCACCACAACATGAGGAACTGTATTAAAGGGCCGCAGCATGGCATTAGGAAGGTTGAGAACCACTGTTCTACACCTTTTTCTTACCTACCCGTTTCCCTCCCCCTTTTGCCCTCTCCTTGATTTTAAGGGAGAAAAGGGTCCTTTTCTTTCTGGGTAGGGTCCTTGCCTGAATTCATTCACCACTAACATTTCTCTGGAGTGTTCCTTAACATTTCTCTGACTTGGACCCCCTCTTCTTGAGAACTGAGAGCTGCTCAGCATCCCTGAGCAATCACCCAGGTGCTGTGAGCAGTACCTTGGAAAGCACTCGGAGTATAGTGGTTGTGAGCCTGGCACCAAATGGCCTGGGTTTGGATGCCCACCCACCGCTTGCAATGTGTGACCATGGGCACATTACTCAGCTTCTCTCTAAGCCTTTGTTTGCCCACCAATAAAATGGAGATAAAGAGTGTTTATCTCAAAGGATGGGTGCTTCACATATAGTTAGTGCACAATATGCTTTTTTCTTCATTTTATTTTTTTCCCCATCACCTTTTATCCCCCCCAATAACCTACTCCACTCCCACAGGCCCCCTCCCCCCAGAATGCCCAAAATGTCTTAATAATTATTCTGATGTGATATTGATTTGACTCTTCAAAGAGAAACCGAACAAGAAGTTAAGATAAACTGGCCTGTCAAAAATTTCAAAATTTCCCCTTATCTAGTGGGCTGGATTTAAGAGCATGGCTGTGTCAAGATTCATTCTACACAGAAGTCGATTGGTGACTGACCTCAGACAGCTCGCCAGTGTCACCAGTGGTGGACAGTGTTGGCTAACTCGTAATTTGCTATTCATATTGCAGGTATCATACGATGCTTCTGGGTTTCTTGAGAAAAACAGAGACACTCTCCCTGCCGATGTGGTTGTAGTCTTGAGAACGTCAGAAAACAGGCTTCTTCAGCGACTCTTCTCAATCCCTTTAACCAAAACAGGTACTTGGAACCTCCCCCTGATAGCCCTGCAACCGATGCTTCTACAAGCCCTGCTGGGGTTTTCCAGTTAGTGTCTCAGCTCTGCCAGGGCTGCAGTACTAACACTGAACTTTAAGCAGGGGTGAAAGTCTATCTGATCAAGTTCAAGAAAAGGAAAGTGATTGTTTCTTTTGCAATGTAATTTTATGTTATACATATGTACACACACACACACACTTTCTCTAACATGAACTCTCACACTTCTCATTTTCTCTGCCTGCTTCTTTTCATTCTTGCATTTATAACACCATATGTTATTAATTCATGCTAACACTCTAACATGGCCTCAGTTTACCTAGAATATTTGGAAGATTATTTCTATTCATGTATGATCCAAGTGAAGGTAGTGTAGGAGTCAAAGCCATTCAATTGTGGGTTCTCAGAGGTTACCTGGTCCAATTTCCCACCCAGTCATCGCCCACACATCACACTCCCCTAACCAACTTGGAACTGGTCCATCTCTGGTCCATATCCACAGCGTATGCCTACTTACAGTCAACTTACATTTAGTTGCTTAGTCAGTTCTCATGCCAGGAAGCAGGAAGTTGCTGATCTTTGCCAAATGATGACTAGGGATGTGCAATGTGAACAGGAAACAGACTCAGATCTTCC
This sequence comes from Myotis davidii, assembly GCF_000327345.1. Taxonomy (NCBI): domain Eukaryota; kingdom Metazoa; phylum Chordata; class Mammalia; order Chiroptera; family Vespertilionidae; genus Myotis; species Myotis davidii. The sequence continues at coordinate 9,467,068 of NW_006293001.1, forward strand.
CACAGCTCTCCTCTCAAGGGCTGAATGTTTTTGAGGCTATGTCTGGAAACAAGTATGGGTATACTTTTAAGAATGGAGGGTGAGACACCTCTTTATCAATGGTCATAATTTCCTCTTCTTTTCTTCCCACATCTCTCTTGGAATCATTGACACCCATGTCTAGCAAGAGATCTTTGTATGTTAAAAGAGAGTGGCTACTACGTCTGATTTTTAGCAACGTGCAGAGGAATAAAAAGCTTGGTTAAGGAAAAAGCCACAGTCTACAACCTTTGCTTTATCTTAACTTGGGAGAAAAGTTGAAACCAGGTTCTTAACTTTATTCAAACATGCTCCTTTAAACAAAATAGCAGGGTGCCCACCAGAAGGCTGCCCTCTAGCGTCCTCTCCAGATCTCTCGGGTATAGTCAGGGTTTGATTCATTATAAACTTCTGGAGAATGGGCAGGTGTGGGCAGGGCTGGTGCTTCCTCACCAGACTCTATGGTGTAGACTCATCAGACGACTCTGTGCATAGGCGAAGATAAGCCATTATGAATAGGAGATGTACTCTTTGAAATAAAATATATCCAAGGAACTTGTCAGTTGACATTAGCACTCTCCCATAAATATAAATAATGATTTGTCAAATCTGTTCCCAGCTTTGGCATTTCCAATTTTTCAACCTCTGGCAAAATTTTTTAAAAGTTCACATTCTGGGCCACTAGGTGGCGCTGTGAAAGAAATCAGGCTCTGCCTTCCGTTGGCCCTGATCACTTCAAAGTGGGAAGGGAACAGGAACAAAGAGACAGCCTCCGCTTCCCTTTTTATGTTTTTCTCTGACAGCGCTTTCCTCCTGTCTTCTAACTCTTCCTAAATCTTGCCTCAGTACCGCACTCCACGCCAACGGGAGGGAACTAAAGTGAAAAGTAAGACTAGAAACAAAAGGGCCTTCCTGAGACGCTTCCTTGTATTCCTGAGTTGTATATTATGCATAATAATTATTTTTGAAATCCCAAGATTTCCTCTACATTTGGAGTATAAGTAACAAGCCACGAATACACATCAAAACTAATAAGCATGATTCTGTTCTCTTTTTCTGAAATTATTCATGTAAAAATGCCCTCGAACAACAAGCATTTATAGAGCAGCTCCCAGCATAAGGTGCTGTTTAGGCAGCAAAGGAGAATACGGAGATAGAGATAATATGGCTTTGCCTGAGAGCCACTGGAACTTCCTTTTACCTTCATTTAACACCTAGAATTAGATATTAATTTATGACAATATTAGTCCTCAAAACTCAGTTATAAAGAGATTGTACATCTTATGTTGTAGGTCAGAACATTAATTAAGTTTCTAAATTTTAAAACATCTATATATATTATATATTTTTTGGTTTTATTACTGCCTTTGAAGGTGGGAAAACTTTAATGGACAGAAGAAGGTTGTGCTGCTTTTGCTGAAACTGAAATACATTTTTAAGGCACAGGCGAGGGGAGACCTGGCTGTACATCCCAGTGTTCTGGCTGAGGCGGGGTCCCACACACCTGGCGTTTTGGAAAAGAATATGCTAATATTTTCAATGCATGAGTAACCATTTTCTCGGTCATTTTTATTTATCTTTCTTGAAACCCTCAAATACTTAAATGGGGCACTAATTCAGTGAACATAGATATTATGGGCGATGACTTCATAAACGTTTAGGGGATGAACTACTGAGAGGAAGGAAAAGGTCAAAGTTGGGAACCCTTGGAGGCTGTTAGTCCCAAACTTAACAAGAGGTCCACACTGGGCCCCTGGATCTGAGAGGTCAGGTCCCTGTGGGATGTCGGCAGTGCTCTGGCTCCCAGGCTTGGTGATGGTTGCATGGATGTTGGTTTTATAGTATTTATTATGCTGTGCATTTATGTTTTGCATACTTCTGTTTCACAATAACTCTTTTCTCCCCCAAATATAGAGAAGATATCTTAGAATCTTAAAAAAACCAAAGCCTGTACTTTTTTTGCTTAAGGTTTCCTGTCCATCTGAAGTTTACTGGTAGCTGGACGGTTGCTGTCCCGGCTTTCATACACAGGTGTCTCGGGCTAACATTACTGTCCTTTAAAATCAGCTTCCTCTCTGGGCTGTGGGGCAGGTAGCAACCCCTTCATTAGTGGATATCAAACAGAAATATTGATCTTCAGTTTAATCTCTTATCAAGGTTGAGAGGATTGACCTCTGTGTGTGTTTGTGTAAAACCATGACGTAAAATCAGGGAGAGGAATGCAATTGGCATTTTCCTGTTTCCTGTTCACATTTCATATCCCTAAATACTGAAAAGCGCAGAACATGAGGCCCGGAATCATCAGCTTCTCCCAGGTTTCTGCAACTCCCCCACCCCCCACCAGCAGCGGTTCCTGCTGGCACACAGCTGCGTCTGGTGGGGGCCATGCCTCCGCCTGAGGGGCACACTCTGGTTCCAAGGTATTCAGTGTCGATTGGGTAAATGGAGGCAGCTGCAGTCAATATGGGTTCTCTCAGTTCCCCTCTTATACAACCACCACTGTAGGCCTGCTGATGTGCCACTTCAGAGGTGATGACATTTTCTTTGTAATTCTTCCTATTGATAGGAAATGCTCTGAAGATTTTATACATGAAAATTTGATGTGGCAGCAACACTGCTTTCTAACCCTTCAGCTGGGACTTCTCAAACTGAATGATCTACGCGTAAAAACATGAAAAGGAAAGATGTTCTAACAAGGTCTCATGGCACATTTTCCTGTTTGGGGAATGTTCCACTCGCTACTAGTAAACTAGAGAGAAGTTCAAAAGGCCCAGGGCCGGAAAGAGAGGAGGAGGTTTCAAAAGGATCCTGAGAAACCCTTTTCTGTCTTTGAATCATGAATTCTGACTTCCAAAGAGTAATTTGGGGTCTCAAAGGTTTAGGAACTTGGGGGAAAAGTGTAGGAAACAAGAGTAGCTCCAGAGGGAACGTCGTCTAAGCCTGAAAGTCTGGTTTTTGCATCAGAACCTAGAACTGAGTTTTGTCTCCACCGGCTCCTTCCGTTCGAGGACTCCAGGTCTCTCCCTTGGGATTTGATTTCCAGTAAAATCAACAGTCAAGTCTCTCAATCTTGACTTCCACTGGCTCCCCTTTTTATTTATTTTTATTTTTGTTAATCTTTACCCAAGATATTTTTCCATTGACTTTTAGAGAGTGTGGAAGGGAGCAGGAGAGACACAGAGAGAGGAACATCGATGTGAGAAAGACACACTGTTTGGTTGCATCCGGCATGTGGGGGACCGAGCCTACAACCAAAGTTTGCGCCCTTGACCAGAATCAAACCCAGGACCCTTTAGTCCGTGGTCCGACGACTCTCTATCCACTGAGCCAAACCTGCTAGGGCTCTCTCCCGTTTTATTTGTATATGGAGGGGGCAAGAGGAGCCTCCATGTTGTATCTGCAAAGCATGGAACACTTTCACTGCTAACATACTTGTTGATGGTCTGTTCCTGATTCTGTAGCTCCCCAAATTAAATGCGGTAAGCTCCTAAGAGGAGCGGTTAGTAGCCATCCCTGAGTTTTCATTTTCTATTTATGGCTGCCCCTCCAGCCTGACAGTTCAGCAAATGAGTTTAGCAGGATGAGCTGACTCTAAGTGACCAAGTTCCAGGGTCACAGTCATGGACGGTGCTCGGCTCTTCCTGAAACGGGGGCTGAAAGGAGACAGCCCTGTCAGGGAGCCATGGTGAGCCAGTTCCTCCACACACAGAGGCCCACTTCATTCTGTGTAATTTGGGAGTGTATTTTAGTCAATAGATAATTACATGTGTATCATCTTTTTAGATAGGATGCTATGCACAGGTGATTTCTACATGGAATAAAAGAAAATTCTGAACAGGCGTGTAAATCAACAAAGTGGGCAATATGATCACTGTGTCTATACAAGTAACGATAGAAGGGCCCTGGCTGGTGTGGCTCAATGCACTGAGTGTTGTCCCAGGCACTGACAGGTCGCCAGCTCTGATTACCCCCTGCGGTCTCAATCCCCAGTAGAGGGCGTGCAGGAGGCAGCCAATTGATGTGTGTCTTACCCTCTCCTTTCTCTCTCTAAAATCAATAAAAACTTATTTTTTAAAAATAGAAGGAAAAGTCATGGAAATACCATGAGTTGACATGAAAAAGAGTTCTTTTAACTAAGAAAGACCTCTTGGAAGAGATTAAAAAACAAATAAAAGGCTAGAGAAAACCGAGCAGTCTTGGAGTAGTGAGGTTTCTAAGCATGGAAAGGAGAGGGAATGGAAGTGGGATGATTAATGGAGGAAAGGACTCAAGTCAAAGGGAGGGAAGCAAGATGGAAAACCGGCGGAGAGCTGCTGGGTGGCGGAGGGCTCCTGATGCTGATCTGAAATACTGAAGGAGGTGAGGGTGGACTCCTGAAGAGAACTATTCAGAATGAGAAAGGAAACTCAAGCAGGCGTGTTATAGACTGACTGGAGAGAACAAGGGTGTTCCCACAGAGTCAGTGTGAAGCTGTGTGCGAATAGACCCTCAGTAGCTACTTTTACATTCTAGGTTTACATCTAGCATTTATTTTAGGTTAATTTTTGTACAGGGTATGAGGTTGAGATTCATTTTTTCATAAGTATGCCCAGCGGTTACAAAACCATTCAATGAAATGACTATCCTTTCTCCATTGACCTGCTTTCACATTTGTCAAAACCAATTGGTTATATTTGCGTGGGTCTGTTTCATTGATCTAACATAGCTATCTCTTCACCAATACCACACTGCCTCTTGTAGCGTTTATAGTAAGTCCTAAAGGCAGGTAGTGTGACTCCTCCAACTTTATTCTTCTTTTTCAAAAATTCTTTTGGTTCTTCTAGTTCCTTCACCTATAATTTTTAAAAGCAGCTTGTCTATATCTATTTACTTAAGAAAACCTGTGTTTTCACATGGTCGCCCCTTGAGCTGTTTGTATGTTTTCTCTGTTCTAATATCTTCTTATAAGGACAATAAAGTCACAATGGATGAGGGCCCACTCATAGGACCTCATTTGAACTTAAGCACCCTTTTAAAGGTTCTATCTCTAAATTCAGTTAAATTATGAGGTTCTGGGGTGTCAGGGTTTTAGCATATAAATTGGAGGGGTGGGGGAGTGTTGGTTCAGTTCAGCTCATTACAGGTCGCTAAGAGTTGAGGGAGCCGTTCAGGATGAGCAGCCAGGACGGTTGTGAATCTTCAAAACCAAAAATAATCTTTAGTAACAGAAAATATCAGGTGAATCTATGAAATGGGGCTGGAATATGATTAAGAGAGCTCCTGTCCACATAGAGAGGTGAGGTGTCAGCATGAGGGGGGGAAGTTGCAGGAAAAAGTGGAACCGTTTCTTGCTTATCCCCAATGAACCGAGAAGCCTCAATAGGCTGACTTCATGCTCAAGGCACAGCAGAGAACACACTGCTTTCTCAGGAGTGACCCTGGGAACTGGAAGGTGGCATCACTAGCGGGGGAGTCTTCCAGCCCCAGCCAGGCGTGGGCAAGAGTCAGATAGTTGTCTCAGGAATAGAGCGAATGATGCTGAGGGTCATCTGAATAATGGAAATAGCAAATGTTAATTACACAGACTCCTCATCTCCAATGATTTGCAAGCAGAGCTGTGCAGTTTAGTACTTTGGCCACCCCAGCTGTGCAGGTGTCTCATGCAACTGTCTTGTCTACTTGAGAAAATTGTAAGCTCCACGAGGACAAGACAGTGTCTTCTATTTCATTTATATACAGAACATACACCCAGAACAGCTCACAGTGCTGCATAGTGCCATGCCATTACCCTCGCTAATTCTGCTTTCTGGAGTTGTTTCTGTCCCTTCACTCTCATCACCACACCATCCATCTGTGCCCCTCCTCTGCCTCCTAATCCTTTTCTTAGATCGATGCTCAACCACTGAGCCACACTGGCTGGGCGACCACTATTTTCGAGTGTGTGAGAGAAGTTGCTATTCTGGATTCCCAGAGTTTAGCACAAGGTTTAAAAAAGTTCCTTTGGCTCTAGAAGAGTCCCATCTTATCAGTATCTAGAACAGTGTTTTCTGAAGTGTGTTTCATAAAACACTAGGTTTGTGGGAGGTAAAGAGGTGGAGTGAATAAGAGATTTCTATGGTCAAAAAAGTATGGAGAAAATTAATTATGAAAATTCAATAGGTATCTTTACTACAGAAAGATCAAGGTGGTTCTCATGTACAGAGCTTCCAAAACCAGTAAGAATCTTTTTGTGAAAAGCATCTTGAGGATCAAGAGTCAAATGGGCTAGGCCAGTGTCGCTCAGTGGTTGAGCGTCAACTTATGAACCAGGAGGTCATGGATCCATTTCTAGTTAAGGCATATCCCAGGTTGTGGGCTTGATTCCTAGTGTGGGTGTGCAAGAGGCAGCCGATCTTTGATTCTCTCTCATCACTGATGTTTCTCTCTCTCTCTCCTTCTCCCTTCCTCTCTGAAATTAATAAAATATATATATATTTTTAAAAGAGTCAAAAGGGACCCACTGAGGCAATGCTGATCAGAGAATTTCCCCCGCGTCTTGTCCAGGAAAGCCTTCCAGCATGGGTCCTGAGTCCTACTTCTTAAAGTCCCTCATGCTTTCCTAGCTCTAGGAACTCTGTTGCTATTATGTCCTTAGAAAACTAAAAATAACCTTAAACACTAGAAACTAAAACCTTCCATATCGAGTGGTAATGATGACCTAATATTGGGAAAGTTAGTATCTGTTGTGAATGAGATCCATTCTTTCCCAACACATTTTATACATAGCTCCTAAAAGTGACAGCGAATGTACATTTTATTTTTAAGTGGCACTTCAATTTAGAGCCACTTTGTTTTATTTCTTTAATGATCCTGTCAAGTATAGCAAATATGGCAGTTTTTGATTTTTCAAATGGTCAGAAATGCAAGAAAAATACATTCTGATTCTCTCAGCCAGCATTTTTCTCATTCATAGAAAAGAAATATGTCCCCATTTAAGATGAAAGGTTCTTTGCTTTTATTTCATAGCTCATATTGGAGGAAAAAGGTCTCAAGGTCCTTTACAGTTTATCAATTTATTCCACTATAAAATCTCTCCATAATGGGGCTTTCAGGTCATTCCTCCTCCTCCCTTTCCTAAAAGATAACTCGGGGCACTTCAAGACAAATGAATTAGCAACAAAACCATTAAAATTGTAATCTCTCCACTTAGAGAGGGATCACAACTTAACACTTTTTCCCCAGGAATTTGGGTCATGCTAATAAAAACTGCATGTTTCTCTTTAGAGCACAAGACCAGATTCTAACAGTCCAGTCCATATGTTAGAAGCATATAAAAGTTAACCATTTTGTTCTGGTGCCAGCATCTTGCATGTGAAGAGAAGCTGTAAACCACAGCTGTGTGGAGTAACAATTGTGAACTTTACGGACATGCACATGTGAGATGTCAGTAAACTAAAAAAAATGTCACTTAACTGAACTTGAGAGCTGGAAATGGGAGAGGACCGCTAAGATTTTATTAAGGTTCCAGTTTGGTAGAGTGGTTCCATTCTTTGCATTTCACAAGGGTAGTTCAATTCACACAAAAACCAAATCAACCCCCCACCCCCACCCCATGATGACTAGATTTGGTTTAGCCACAATAGTGGTTGCTGAGTGATCAGTGGGATTGCTGTGTGGTTGACCTGGTTCAGCATGTAAATGACTTAAAAAATTCCAGACATTCATCTAAAATCAATTGGGTTTAGCAGATGAGTGGGGAAAAAACATACAAAACACTATGGTACATTTATACAATGGAATACTACATGGCAGTAAAATGAAAGAACTCTTACCATTTGCAACAGCATGGATGGACCTGCAGAGTATTATGGTGAATGAAATAAGCCAGTCCGAGAAAGACAAGTATCACATGATCTCACTCACATGTGGAATGCAATGAACCAAGTAAACTGATGATCAAAAATAGACCCAGAGACACAGAAGCATGAACAGACCATTGAACCTCAGAGAGAAGGCAGGGGAGGATGGGTGGGAAAAGATCAACCAATGAACTTGTATGCATATATGCATAGCCCATGGACACAGACAATGGGGTGGTGAGGGCCTGGGTGGGGGATGGGAGCGGGCTGGAAGAGGTTAATGGGAGTAAAAGGAGGATTTATGTAATATTTTCAAAAATAAAGATTTTTTAAAAAATAAAGTCAATTGGGTTTAATCAGGTTGGCCAGTCAGCAATCCCACCAATTACTCAGTGGTCTACCTTGGATATGATTAGAAGACCTGGAACAACTCCAAAATCTTAAATTAGGACATCCTAAATGATGGGCTTTCTCCGCGTTACCTCACTGCTCTGCACTTTGGATATCTGGGCAAGAAACTTGAATACTTTTTGCCTCAGTTTCTTTTCTTGATAGATTGGGAACATGGCTCACAGGGTTGTTGTATTAAATAATTCATTTCACACACTGAGCACAGTGTCTACTACATTGTAAACACTCAGTAAATGTTAGCACTTAAGTATTGTCAACTCTTTTCCGATCTGATGCAGAGGGACAAATATAGGGCAAGATAAGTGGATTTCTCCTTTATTTTCTTATCTCTGATGGATTTTTTTTCCCAAGACAGTGGATAATACTATTCAGTACTATGGGTTCTTCCTCCCTCTCTCCCTCCCTTTCTTCCTTTCTCCCTTTCTTCCTTCCTCCCTTCCTTCCCTTCTTTTGAACGTTTGTGATTTCTGCTTTAAAAATAATATTTTAAGAAGACAAATAGGGAAGAATAAAATAAACCCCAAACATTAAATCCTCAGTTATTTGCTTTCTTTTCTAGTCGTCAGACCCAATATTGAATGAGGCTCTAGGAAATAGAAAATTGGATATTCTGTAAATTCTGATTAAGTGGAACCCCTAATTAATAACATTTTTGTAAATCTCAAAATATATGTGTTAAAGATTGTCACTAAACTGAGCCCAGTGATTTAGGTTAAACTAAAACTCCTTGACCCACTAGGACCTGTAGGGGTTTCATGTGGCTCTAATAAAATCCCCTGGACCAACAACATTTGCATCTTTACTCATCACTGAAACTCTGTTAACTATAAATTGAACAGGAACACTTTATTCCCGAAACTCAGTTAACATTCATCTAGCCTTCTGGGATGATGAAACCCAGATACTCAGAAGGCAGGTAACTTGTTCAGCCCTCTTAACAAGTAAGTGGCGACACTGACACAAACCACAGGTGGTTTGATCCCAGAAACTCACAGTCTTAACCACTTCAGCTCTGTAATCCAGGCCTCAAAGAGTCTGAAATGTAAGGGGAGCATGTCATGGCCAGAGACTAGCAATATGTTCAGGGTATGTAGAAGGAAGCGAGATGAGTTGGGGCCTGCTCCTGGATGGTGTTAAATAAAAATTTAATGCAACTCAGTTTATTCATTCACTCATTCATTCATATGTGTTTATTGAGTGCTTGCTATGTGATAGCTATATTGTGCTAAGCACTAGGTATACAGTGGCAAATAGGATAGACTTAGTGCCTGCCCTCAGGGAGCTTAGACTCCAATGAGGAAGTCACAAGACACAGTGTTAATTAGATTCATGGGTAGCTTTCAGTGCATCAGGGAACATCTTTGGCTTTGAAAGAGATATTCTCTAGAAACATTTAAACCATAAATCTTTCATTCAGGTTTATTACTCATCCATGGTGCTATACAAACTGCAAAAATAGTTCACAGTCAATTGCTTGTTTCCATGGAATAATGTTCTTGAATGACTGGAAGAAAAATCTGTGATACTGAAGTTTTCCAAGAGAGGGAAGAAGAGATGATCCATCTCTAGAAGCTGAGGCTAAAAATTATCTAAAATGTTGTCCTGGTGCATCAAAGCATCTTCGATAAGCTTTTTTCTTTTAGCCTCAACCATGTGTAGGGGACTTTGCAAGCCTCAGAGCAGGTACTGAATAAATACTTTTTGAATTAAAGAATGAGAATAGAAGTACTAAGCGCCTGACTTTTAAGATTACAAATCTCTATAAGGAATCAAATAATTTCCAAAGAAAATTACCCATATAAGGTAAAATATTTGCATTGACTAAAAAGTTCTCAGGGACAAGTGCACTGACTGGCTGCAGCCTCTTTATTTGGCATAGAGTTGTAATGCTTGTAGAGTCCCTTCATCAAGAAATAGTCTTTTTTGTTAGCTTTTATTTTCTATAGTTTCTATTCTTTTAAAAAAAAATCAGTAATTAATTACATACTAAGTCCGCAGGATAAGACTTTAATTTAGAAAGTTTTTGAAATCAAACAGTTGTTCTGGATGCTGCATCACAGTTCCATAAAGCCAAGGTCTCAAAAAGAAGTGATGCCTCTACTTAAGAAGAAAAATTTACATTAATGTCCTCCTTTAGCACCATCACACACATTAGGTTCAGTTAAAGAAGCTTTCTGGGCACTGCCATTTTATGAGTTGGTAAAAACAAACAAATAAAATTCATATATATATATTCATATATATATGAATATATATATTCATATATATATATGAATATATATATATATATATATATGATGACTACGTGACTTACGAGTTTAATTCATTCCATGACAGAGCTCGTAACTCAAATTAGAATATATATATATATATATATATATGATGACTACGTTCATATTAATACCTATTTTTCCCAAAATGGCTTGTGTTTGCTAAAATGGAAACTGAAAGAAGCATAATTTTCTTACTAGGAGAATATATGTTACAATGTTGAAGGCAAGCATCTTGAATTACTTAATCTTTAAGACATTGCAGAGAGGGAGCAAAAAACTTTGTCCCCTCATGTGCTAAAGAAGAAAAGTAATATAAGAATTAGACATCTGAATAAGCTCACTTTAGCCACAATAACAAAGTGAAGAAGGAGGAGTAACTGGAAAGATACCACAGAAACAGAGTCATTGCTAGTTGCTCATGGTGATGAGCTATGAGTAGAGCACATTAAAATTACAAGCATAAAGACAAGTGACTTGCCACTCCTTTCCAGTGAAAGTACGAAGGTGGGGGAGGAGGAAATTTTTCTCTACTCTTCTAGATTCTTTCAGCTGGCCTAATAATTAAATCTCCATGAGACAGATTAACAAGAGAAAATAACCAAATTTAATTACGTAATGTACAGAGACCTCATATGTATGAGAGGTTCAGAGACAGAAAGGTAAAAGGAGGTGTATATGGCATCCTCAGCTCAGGAATGAGGGGAGATGCCCCGAGGCTTCAGAGGGGAGGAGGGTAATTCACAGGACAATAACAAGAGCAGGTGTTGAATAATTAGAAATTTGTGCTGCCCCATAGATAGGTCATAAAAACCTATTTCTGGTGATAACTTCTATTATTGGCAAGGTTCCAAATTTAAAGTCTTTAAGGGAGAAGTAAAAGTTTCTCTTGAGTCCACAAGATTTTGATTTTCTTCAGCTCAAAATGATCCATATGCCAAAGTAGAACATCTTGGGGAGGCCTATTCTGAACCCCTTCACTAACTGTGGGGACAATTTTTGGCAGGAGAAAGCATGGAAAAGGAAGGCTTTATTAAGGCATCATAAATTGCTGGTGAGACCATAGACCCAAGCTTTGCTATTTCAGTCTTCCAGTGGCCTGCAGGTGGATTATTTTTTCATCTTTGTGGCCAAAGGTAAATGAATGGTTTGGATACAAGCCACTAAGGGCCTCATACCAGTTAGTTACTACAAATGATAATGAGGCCAAAGTCTTGAGTAAAATCTCGTATGGATCAGGTAGTGGCGCTCAGAAAAGTGACATTCCACAGTCTGAGACTAGAATCCTAGATAAAATGCTCAGTCAAAAGAGAATAAACTGAGTACTGCAGATAAAAAAAATAAAAAGTCCCTCAACACACCTTATCTATTGATGGTGGGTCAGTTATATGACTTCCTTGTGTGAAGCACATTGTTTCCTTGTGTTTTCAATCAAGAGGCTGTTAACGCCCCATTGTGCAAGATGACGGTTGAGTGCTTGGAACTATAAGTTCTTCTTTGGTTCTCCCTCTGTAGCAATGAAAAGGACACTACACTTGAAACTGAGAAACCTAGACTCTTATCCCAGGCCTGTGATGGACTTCAAATCACTTCCACACTCTATGACTCACTTGTATTTTATGTCAAACAAGGAATTTGAGTAGATCAGTGGTCCTCCACTCATGTGCCATAGCCACCTGCCATGGCGCCCATGGAACAAGTCCTTTGTGTTCATGCTGCTTCATCAAGATCAAGGTCCAGTAATGTGGTGTAAGATGGGTGGACCCATTTGTGAGAGGGAACAGTGTAATGTTGACCTAGTGGCAAATTCTCTCCTTCACATGTAAACATTTTACCTGAGTGAAATAATACAATACATTTATCTATCCATGAACAAATTAGACCTGGATTAGTTGTCCGAAGAGAGCTGACAACTGAAGGTTTGGAAT
>NW_006293001.1:9479522-9486838 GCF_000327345.1 Myotis davidii
CAGGAAAGGTGATGAGGATATGGAGATTTGTGCTGCCTGGAAAAGTGCAGGGTGGGGCATGGAAGTAGGGGAATTGGTTGTCAGGGTAGTGAGATGACATAGCATTAAAGCCATGCTGCACCTTCGAAGTGGAAACAGGGAGGGAAAAGGGGTGGTGGTGGTGCGGGGGGAGGACTTGAATATATTCTTTGCAAAGTTACAGTTTTGTCCAGGACTAGCACTGATTGGACCAAAGACCACTCTGTTGCACATGGATGTTGCTCAGAGATTGATATATGTGACTCGTACACATCAGTGATGTCGGTGCTGATATGTGTGTGAATTTCATATTTTTCTGAATGAGTCAAGTCTTCTTAGATACATATCAACAGTCTAGGCTCCAATATTTGTGTGAATTAATACATGCCAAGCCATTAAACAGCCATGTTCTTTCCACACAAACTCCACCAAAAATGTGGGAAAGGCAAACAATGCCCAGAGTTTTTTTTAACCTGGCTCTACGAAGGGCAAAGACTTGTCATTTATATAGACTGAACTGGCAGCTTCCACCAATGTGGCGATAAAATATGGAAAGCAGCCTCAGCTCCCCTGCTGACTGAGTTAGGAAGGGAAGCCTTGTTACCTTCTGGAAGCATTCTGATGGTTTTGTACAGTTGTTTGCTGGGCTGACATCCTGTTTATGAGTTTTAAAGCTTAAGGAGGAAAGAAGGAGATACTATTTTTAGTTCAGCTCTACAAATTTGAAAACCTCTAGGTCACAAATCTTTAAAGCTATAGTTCACATTCTAAATGAAAAATAGCAAAAACATTGGTTTGGCTTCCTTTAAGCAAATAGTCATCATGCAGAAATTCCGTAAGATGCCAGCAACTGCCAATTAAAAGTCAATACAGAAATGGGAAAGGAGTTTCTTTTGGCTTTGAATTTCCTGTGTACATGATAAAGGCAGGTTGTGTATTCAGAAAAGAGAGTCCATATCTTTCTTCAATAAAACAGCCAGGAGTATGGTTGGCCTCTTATTTTCTCTTGATTTCTTCTCTCCACAAAGCTACAGCTCTACCACCATCCCCCTACCCATTTACTGATACTAACACTCAGAGCCACAGATACATGCCAAGGGAGGAGGTAAAAACTGCAGAACAAAATCTAACTTCACATTTTCTCTCTTGGCTCCTACAACTGTGTCATATTTTTGCTCACTATTTTAAGTTACCTCAATGTATCAAATTTAAAACAGGTTATTGTTATAGATTTAGGATAGATCCTATATAATAAAAGCCTAATATGCTAAGTGTCCAGTCATCTGGTCATCCATTCAACCAATCAAAGCATAATATGCTAATAATATACTAAGGCCACTCAACCGCTTGCTATGATGTGTGCACTGACCACCAGGGCAGTCACTCTGATCAGTAGGTTAGTTTGCTGCTGGGGTCTGGCCTATCGGGACTGAACGAGACGGGTCAGACATGATCTGGAGCCCTCCCATGATCCTTCCCCGGCTGGCCAACCTCCCAAGTCCCTCCCCGGCCCGAATTGTGCCCCAGTGGGGTCCCTTGGCCTGGCCTGCACCCTCTTGCAACCTGGGACCCCTCAGGGGATGTTGGAGAGCCAGTTTTGGCCTGATCCCGCAGGCCAGGCTGAGGGACCCCACTGGTGCATGAATTCATGCACCAGGCCTCTTATAGTTATATAAAGACAAACTAAGTTATTTTTTAAACATACAGATACTATAGTATGTTTTGAACAGCTACTGAATTTAACCTCTTGCGTTTTTATTAGGTACAGTATTATTACCTGAAATGAGAACATTTCAATCACTGCATAAATCTCAATAGTGTAGGTCTGTCTCAAGCTGACTCCCTAAACATTAGCCACACAACCTCTTGACAAAACAATGCAGAGTTCATTGGTTACCGCAGTAAGGGAGACCATCACCTCTCAAAGCTTGGCAGTGTCTGGGAGAAGGAAAGGCAGGTCAGAATCTATTGAGATATCAAATTTCATGTAAAGAGGGTCTTTCAAAGTGAAGAAGCTTGATTAAGAATTGGGTAAGGATCATGCACAATACAACAGTCCATGATTGGTGGAAACAGTGAGGTGAGAATTTTGAAATGAGGGATCTGCAGAATCATAGGGCTTAAAGTTTCTGTGGATATTTTCCATTGAAGAGTTGATGGGCTCTGGGTCTTTAGGGAATCTCCTGTAATGAATCATCAAACCATTTGCTGGGACAGGAGGCTCCCGGAAGAGAAATTCACGCTAATAAAGACAGTAATAGCACAAGGTCATTTTCATGTAGACAGTAGGTGTGATTTTAGTTCTCAATATCCAACCTGACTGCAGGGTATTTGGTTTCAGTTCTCAGATCTACTCAGATAATCTGATAACAGAGGAATTGAAGCATTTGATTTCTTATTTGGAGCTTCTTTTTTGGTAGCAACTTGACACAAATCTCTTGCATTTCAGCATTGCTTTGCAATCGTTAATAAGCTTGTTAGCCTATTTCTTGTGTTAGGGAAAATTAAAACAGGAAAATTTCCTATACAAATGCTCACCAGCAGTCCCCACTGGAAGCCTGCAACAGATCCTGCAAACCCATAGGGGGCAGCAGAGGGAAGCCGAATTCCTTGCGTGATCATTTAGAACAGCAACTCCTCCTTTCAGGCAATTCTTAGAGGTGACTAAAGATGAAATCATGGGTGCTGGGTGCTTTCCAAGGGATGAAAATCCTCTGTCTGAGGCAGGCAGGAAATTGCCGTTTTAAAAAACTCCCAGCTCTGTCTTCAGACCACTTGTCTCTTTCCCCTTAAGTTGGAAGCAGGGAAATTGTGTGGGGTCATGGCAAGCTCCACTTCAGATTCTTTTTTAACCCAGTTCCTACATAGGATATAAATTCCATTAGATGGCTCTGACTTCCTTTTTCTCTGGGGACATACGTTGTCATCCTCGGTAGCCACATTTTAGGGGAGCACAGGAGGGTGCTCTAGGGCAATGAGGCATCCTCGGCCCACAGCACTGACTCGGGGTAAAGTACCGAGGATGCTCTTAACATTTGAAAGAAGTGTGAACAGTGTATTTACATTTCAATTAAAATGGAAACCTCTCACAGGTTATGTTTCTAAAAGGTGTGTGGCACATCTGCTGAGGTCTATTGTTTAGTCACGCTGTAAATCCTTTTGAAACGTGTGAAAACGCTTCCCACTCATTATAAAGCTCCCGCCACCCCTGGATTACAACTTTGATGTCACCAATCCTGCTTCAAAGGCTTCTTTCTGGGCTATTAATCACAGTTTAGCCTCTGAAGATATCGCCAGAGAAAACATTGGGCATCTTTGGTGCTAGACTTGCTAAAAACTTTGAATCTTGAGAGTCTTGCATATGCACAAATTGCAGCATTTCCTTCCATTGACATCTTTTTATTTTGCTGCAGAATCCAATGACGTTATAGGTAAAAATATAAATGGATCTCTTTACCCCTTGATTTGGGAGGCCGGAGATGAGAGAGGAGATGAAGGGTGGGGAACTGGGGAGAAGAGAGTTTGAGCCAGTCAGTCAGGCCCTTCCAAAGTTAGAAGCATAGGAACCAGAGTGACTAAGAGATCGAGGTTCAAAGGGGAGTTGCCTTATCATTTTTTCTCATCTTTTTATTTTATTTTAACTGACCACTGCTCACGGAGGTTCCCTTGCCCTCTGCTCTCTTTGAGACCTTTGTGAACTGTTCACCCCAAATAATATTAATAATAATAATAATAATAATAATAATCAATGCTAGTAATGTGATGTGAGCACTTAACCTTGCACCAGCCCCACGTTGGCAGTGCTCTTCGTGAATTATATCCATGAATGCCCATAGCAACTCTGAGAATTAGGTAGTATTGTCTTCAAATTATACACAAGGAAACCAAAGCGCTGAGATGTTAATTAACTTGTTCAAGGTCATGCCCCTGGCAAATGTAAAGCTCCGGGGAGGACTCAAGGGGCTGCTGCCCACGCTTCCTGTGTAGGTGGCTGGGCTCCTCCCTACCTGCTGAGAGACCCATACTGCCAGTTCACTCATCAGTGTCTGCCTTACAGCCTATGGCCTCCCTTCTCTTTTAGGAAAACTCTCAACATCTTCTCCACATTTATCTACCTCAGTGAGTAGCAGTGCCCTATGTCGAGAGAGAGAAAAAAAACATCAATGTTGAGAGAGAATCATTGATTGGCTGCCTTCCGCACACCCCACACTGGAGATGGAGCCTGAAATCCAGGTTCATAGGTCAACGTTTAACCCCTGAGCCACTCTGAGTGAGCTATATAGAGACTTTTTTAAAACATTGTGATAAAAGCACATAATATGAAATCAACTCCCCTAACAAATTTTAAGTATACAGTGCAGTGCTGTATATTATGTGCACATTGTTGTACAGCAGATCTCTCAGAATTTTTCATAAACCCATAGAACAGCAACTCCCCATTTTCCTGTATCCCCCAGCCCTGGCAACCAACATTCTACTCTCTGCTCTTATGAATTTGAAGACTTTTGCTAGCGCATATAAGTGGAATCGTGCAGTATTTGTCCTGTGACCGACTTATTTCACTTAACATAATGTCCTCCAGGTTCATTCATGTTGTCCCAAATGGCAGGTCTTCCTTCATTCTTAATGTTGAATATTCTCTTGTGAATGCTGATGTAAGAAACATCCAAACCTGAATTTCTGTGATTTTCTATGAATTTATTTGAACCAACCTGATGACAGTTGCTGGGAAACAAAATCTCAGCATATTGAGAAAATGCTCTAGAGAATGACAGCTTTACTGCTTATTTTATACCTCAGAGTCAAAGGGGGAGACGTAAGCTGTGTAATATGAAATCTATTGGTGATATGTATGTTAGTGGGTATGGGACAGTTAACAATGAACATATAGCACAAAGAGATGGTGTTTGGGCAGCAAGATAACAATGAGGGGTCTGGGGTCTCCTGCTTTTGGGAAGTTGTGCCTGAGGGGTCTGGAAAAAAGAGGATTACTCTGACATTCCAAAGAGATATTATCTTAGATGCAAACACAGAATAGACAGGCTCAGTTAAGGTAAAGATTGACAAACCCAGGACTATGCTGACTAGGACATGGCTACCCACCATGACTCCCTCTTAGGAAGTTCTAATTTCAGACCATCCGATGTAGTTACTTTAGGTCTCTGAGTTTGTAAGGCCATCGAGCAGGCCTCCCCTGCGCTTGTCAGGTGTAGTATGTGGCCCCTTTTTTATCCACATGTGTATATACCACATTTTCTTTATCTATTCATCCTTTTGTTGCTGGTGGGAAAAGGGTTTTCCCATAGAGTCATGAGAAAAGCATTTCAGGGACCCACTCATAGGAGGATGAGATGTAGTGGTAAGATTTATTGGAGCAAAAATAAAGGACTTTCCCCGGGTGCCCCATGTCTCATCCACTATTAGGTGACTCAGTTCCATCTCTCTGTGGAGTAAGTCCAGTCCCTGGGGCCTCAGACCCACACTTGTCCTCACCAAACCCGGAAGGCAAGGGCCCAGGTATGGTGTGCCATTAGCCTGACATCAGCAGGGCATCCAAAGCTTTCATAGTTCAGTTCAGTTCATGCCAAAGGTTAATCCAGCTCGTTCTCTGTCCCCGTCTGGCTGGCTTAGTCTATGTTCCTGGCTGCACTAGAACTGTGCCTGGAGCTGCATGGCTGAACAAATGAACCCCTGCTACCGAGATGGGCCTTGGTTAAGCTTTGACTATATTACCTTGAGCTTGGGAGAAAGCAGACTTTCTTTCTCCTTCCTCCCTCCCTCCCTCCCTTCCTTCCCTCCCTCCTTTCTTCCCTCCCTCCTTTTGGTTTATGAGAGGACACTTCAGCCAGCTGAGCTGCCCGGCCAGGGTGAGAGCAGGTTCTCTTTCACACTAACCAATCTCTTTCCTGGCTCTTCGAGGCTGTGCTGGATTCTCCCCTTATCCAATCCCTTTCCCAGATCTTCCAGAGTTTCATACCCTTTATCCAATCCAATCTTTCCACAGATTTTCCCAAGCTGTACTCTTCCCCTTTAAGTTACCATTTTGGCTCCTACTGCATATGCCTCAGTTTTGCTGCCTCCTCTGGTTCCTATTGAACATGTGCTTACTTCTCCTCCTGTGCCATCTTGCTTTCTCCTGCACAGGCATCTAGCAAAGGAATTTCCCCACTCCTCCCCTTGATCATTTCAGCTCTGGGCCAGTAGTGTCCTGGGGAGATCGGAAAGTGATTCTTCCTGCCTGCTCTGGGATTAAGGCCCCTCAACTGAGAATGTGGCTGTCCCCTGGGGGACTGTGAATGCTGTGACTTCCTAATGAATCAGGCTTAATGTCCGATTCAACTCCCTAGTTTATTAGGCTTAATCAGTAGGGATGGGGAACCTTTTATCTGCCAAGGGCCTTTTGGATATTTATAACATCATTTGCAGGCCGTACAAAATTATCAACTTAAAAATTAGCCTGCTATATTTGCTCAAACTTTTAATTAACTCACCCCTAATGCCTTGGCAGGGCCAGACCAAATGATTTCGTGGACCTTATAGGGTCTGCGGGCCGGATGTTTCCCACCCTGGCTTAATGTATGATTCCATTTGCTTCCTTTCTTCATTAATAAGTTGCTAGCTACCTATGCTAACACTCTATTTGGCCATTGTGAATAATGCTGCAATGAACATAGGAACGCAAATACCTCTTCAAGATTTTGTTTTCAGTTCTTTTGGATAAATACCTGGAAGTGGGATTGCTGGATCATATGGTAGTCCTATTTTTAATTTTTTCCAAGTAGAGGTCTTTTACTTCCTTTGTTAATTTATTTCTAGGTATTTTATTTAGTTTTTTCCATTGAGTATGATGTTAGCTGTGGATTTGTCATATATGCCTTTATTATGTTGAGGCTATTTTTAAATTTTTAAATAACCTTCATACTGTTTTCCATAGCAGTTGCACCATTTTACATTCTCATCTGTAGTACACAAGGGTTCCAATTTCTCCACATCCTCACCAACACTTGCTATTTTCCTTTATTGTTTCTTAAGTTAAATTTTTAAAGACAATTTAAATAATTTTCCTACTACCTTTCTAGGTTCTTGGCTGAGAAAACCCTGCAATGAAAAGACAGATTAAAAAGAAAAAGCAGATTAACAGGAGGAAAACACACAGAAGTTTAACAACATTTATACCTCCTGTGTACATGGGAGGGACCCAAGAAATTTAGTAGCTCCTTGAAATGACCCAAGCCACCATCATAAATATAATCTCTGGCTAAAGACAACAGATTCGGGGGGGGGGGGGGGGGGGGGGG
>NW_006293001.1:9486887-9496154 GCF_000327345.1 Myotis davidii
AAAAAGCACAGTGAACAAGGGTAAGATTGTTATATAGATTGAAGTCCTGGCCTTTTGTACTGATAAAAATTTCTAGAGATTCAGAGTCATTCTGTTTTTCTAGTACAGGAAAGGTGACACTCTTACAAATGAAGATTTATCTTATAAATGTAAATGTTCCTTGCATAAGGATAACTTCTACTCAGTCTTCAAACCTTCACTTGTGTCTGCTGTTTCTTAAAGTTAACCGTCTTAAAATAATCAATATGCCAAAGAGGAATATATTGGGGTAATATATTTGCTCACCTTCATTTATAATGACCTTCCTAATAAGTATGAGGTGATATCTCATGGTGATTTTGATTTGCATTTCCCTCACTAATAGTGATGTTGAGCATCTTTTTATATACCCGTTAGCCTGTTGTATGTCATCTTTGGAGAAATTTCTATTCAAATCTTTTGCTTATGATTTAATTATTTTACTTTATTTGATATTTTGCTCTTGAGTTATAAAAGTTCCTTGTACTGGTGACCCTTGAGCAATACGGGGATTAGGGACTTGTCTTTCTCTGATTGGCTTATTTCACTTAGCCAAATACCTTCTAGGTCCACCCAGGCTGTCACAAAAGGTAAGATTTCCTTCTTTTTTATGACCAAGTAGTATTCCATTATGTAAGTTTACCACATTATGGCAAATTTCCAAGCGGTGGGAAGAGAGACAACCGGGCACTTGGAAGATTCAGAAAATGCACTTTTTATTACAGGAAGCACCGGTGCTGGGTGAGGTTTGCTGATATTTTGTTGAGGATTTTAGTGTCTATGTTCATCAGGGATATTGGCCTATAATTTTCTTTCTTTGTCATCTTGATCTGGTTTTGGAATCAGGACAATGCTGGCTTTGTATAATAAGCTAGGAAATCTTCCCTCTTGAATTTTTTGGAAAAGTTTGGGAAGGATCTGTTCCAGGGCTTTTGTGTTTTGGGACTTTTTTTTTTTTTTTAGTTACTGCTTCAATTTCACTATCTTTAATCTATCTATTCAGAGTCTCTGATTCTTCATGATTCAGCTTTGGAAGAGTGTATGTTTCTAGGAATTTATCCATTTTGTCCAGATTGTCCAATTTGTTTGCATACAGTTGTTTGTAACATTTTTTTTAAATACTTCGTATTTGTTTGGTGTCAGTTGTTACTTCTACTCTTTCATTTCTGACTTTATTTGGTTTCTCTCTCTCTTTTTTTTTTTTTTTGATGAGTCTAGTTAAAGGCTTGTCGATCTTATTTATCTTTTCAAAGAACCAGCTTTTGGTTTCATCTTTTGTGTTGTTTTTTAAGACTCTACTTTGTTTATTGTTGCTTTGATATTTATTATTTTCTTTCTTCTACTCACTTTGGGCTTTGTTTTTTTTCACCTTATTTCATGTTCATGTAATCTTCCATAAATTCCCTCCTTAATTCTAAATGTATAAAAGAAATTACAAACTGCCATTCCATGAGTGTTTGAGATCTCACTTCCTTGCATGTTATCAGTTTGGCTCAAATAAACTCATAAAAATTCTGTACAGGTTTGGATGTCTCTTATTTTGACACATGCATTTCCCATAGAGTTGTTCAAGGTCCACTGCATATTTTGGAAATCAGTCCCTTGTCAGATATATGGTTGCAAATATTTTCTCCCATTCTGATACGTTGCCTTTTCTCTCGGTTGAATGTTCTCTTTGCTGTGAAAAAGCTCTAAGTTTCATGTAGTCCAACTTTCCTATTTTTATTTTGCTGCCTGTGCTTTGGTGTCCCATCCAAGAAATCATTGCCAAGACCAGTGTTATAACCCCCCGCCCCCCAACACACACATTTTCTTCAAGGATTTTTTAGTTTTAGGTCTTACTCATAAGTCATTAGTCCTATATGAGTTGACTTTCATGTATGGGGGAGGGACAAACTTTCCTCTACCTTCAGGTTCTTCTGGGTGGTCTAATAGACATGAAACAGATTAGAAAGAGAAAATAGCCAAATTTAATACATATTTATGTATGGGAAACCAGTATACAAGAGAGTCAGAGACCCCACTTGCAGGAGAGGTTTAGTGATAGAAAAGGAGCTTGAGCTATATAAGACATTCTGAGCGGGGGGTGAGGTAATGTACGTTGGGGGCTGCATGATAAAAAGAGCAGATGTTTAGTACATAAAAGTTTGCCCTGTCAGGTAGGTGGACGGAAGAGGTTATCACTGACAATCTCTTATGGGCAAGGTCTCTAATTTGAATTCTTCTAGGCAGTTAAGGATGGGGGCAGAAGTTTCTCCTGAGCCTGGGGCTAAAATTGCCTTTAGCTCAAAACAATTTGCATACTACAGAAGAACATTTTGGGGTGATTCATTCCTGACCCCACACATGTATAGTGTAAGAGGGATCAGTTTCATTGTTTTGCATATAGATGTCCAGCTTTCCAACACCATTTGTTGAAGACACAATACTTTCCCCATTGTGTAGTCTTGGCACCATGTTAAAGATGATTTGATTACATATGCATGGGTTTGTTTCTGCTCTCTCTCTCTCTTGTTCCATTTATCTATATATGTCTATCATTATGCCAGTATCATTCTGTTTTGATTACTGCAGCTTTATAATATATTTTGAAATCAGATAGTATGAAGCCTTCAACTTATTTTTTCTTCTTAAGATTGTTTTGTAGCTTTGAGGTCATTTGTGGTTCAATATAAATTTTAAGATTGCTTTTTCTATTTCTGCAAAAATAGCATTGGGATTTTGATGGGGACTGTGTTGATTCTGTAGTTTTCTTTGAGTAGCACAGACATTTTAATACTATTAAGTCTTCCAACCCAAAATCACAGTGAAGTGTAGCAGACTATAGAACTCTAATTTTGATCTGAAGATAATCAAAGGCAACTGAGAAGCAGATAACAAAAATTCTCTGCCTAATTCCCTATTTGTCCCCTATTTGCTTAAAAGCAGGATATAAATTTTTACAAGTTCTTTGCCTTCCTCTCTCTACCAGGAAGGACAGAAGTTAATCACCACTGACAACTCTAGACTCTTATCAGGCCAGGAATAAGACCAGAAGAATAAACTTACCAACTAGTTCTTATCTTCCATTACCTTCCCACAACTTACTGCCCAGAAACAGAGTTCTTTTCTTTGTTTTGTTGCTTCTTTACAAATTTATTGTCCCTTTGTTAAGATGTTCTAACTGTCCTTTGAGCTACTTATCACTGAGGACTCCTGTGTGTATGTGCAATGTATGTGTTGGTAAACTTCTGCTTGTTTTTCTCTTGTTAACCTGTCTTCTTTCAGTCTGGTTTGCAGGTCCCCAGCCAACGAACCAAAATGGGTAGAGGAAAGAGATTTTATTTTCCTCACTCACAACAGGAAGTCTTTTTATTTATTTGTGTCTTCTTTAATTTTTTTCAGGAATGTTTTGTTGTTTTCAGTGTACAAATCTTTCACCTCGATTAAGTTTATTCCTAAGTATTTTATTCTTTCTGATACTATTACAAATGAGGTTGCTTTCTTAATTTACTTTTCAGATTTCCATTCTTAGTGTATAGAAATATAACTGTTTTATTTTTTGTATGTGATTTTAGATCTTACAACTGTGTTTTGAATTCATTTATCAGTTTTAACAAGTTTTTTTGTGGGATCTTTAAGATTTTCTACATATAATAAATATACCACCTATAAACAGAGATAATTTTACTTCTTTCTTTATGATTTGGATCCTTTTATTTCTTTTTGTTGCTTAATTGTTTTAGTTAAGACTATCAGTACTATGTTGAATAGAAGTGGTGAGAGTGGGCATCTTGCCTTGTTACTTATCTTAGAGGAAAAGCTTCTAATTTTTCACTGTTGAGTATGTTAGCTGTGGGCTGTTCATATGTGGCTTTCCTATTCCTAGTTTGTTGAATAAATTGAAGACTTTTTGTTGTGTCTTTTTTGCTTATGAAACTAATAGAAATTCAATTTTTATGATAAATTATTTACAAATTATTTCTTATAAATAATTATTATAATTCATTTAAAATTAATGTCATTGAACTTTCAAATTTTAAATTTTTCAACTTTTACAAATTCAGAGCAGATCATTTGGAAAATTCAGAAAAATATAAGAACACAAAGAGAAAATTACTCATGATCCTATTCCTTAACTTTCCTCTACTTTAACTACTTTATCTTTTTTCCCCCAGGTAACTTGGCCCAGACAAGAGCCAGGATAACAGCAACTTCAAGATCTTTGCCTCCACATTTCAGTGCTGGGAAAGCCAAGGTGAGTAATAGGTCTGTACCAAAATAATGTGGACTAAAAGGTGGGAATAATTCTAGGTGGGCAACATTAGTTTCCTTTACTGGCCTACTACTTGGGCAATCTGGAAAATAGACTAAAGGCATTTAGGAATCAGGTATTATGTAATTTGAAACAACATCATAAAATTCTTTACAATCCTGTGTCAAGGAGAAAAACATTTCCTCTACCCTCTTAAGTTCAGTAGTTGGAGGACTGTGAAATACCTCAAACTGATAGATTAGCAAGAGAAAAGGCAGATTTTAATCATGTTCATATAGGAGTTCACCAAAAATGACTCAAAGGGGCAATTAGATTTTGGGGCTTATACACCTTCATAATAGGAGATGAGAAGGAGAAGGGGATTTTTTGGAAGAACAAATGACTTCTGGGAAACAATCTAATTACAAAATGGGTAAAGGACCTGACTAGACACTTCTCCAAAGAGACAGGAGCCCAGCAGCCCTATACCTTTGGAAGTATGAATTGGTGCTTCTGTCTCTATTTTTCTAATTTTCTGCAGGGGATGGTACTGATCTTGAAAATAATACGTATTATACCTTTTAAATTATGTCTCTGCAGAATTCATATCGATCAAGACTTTTCTGTTCACTAAGCTGTTAAATTCTCAAATGCCAAGGTCCATTGTGCATTGTGAGGGGGATGGTAGCAGGTAAATTTTACTAATAAAAGAAATGTGCCCGAGCTTTTCGGCTGCTCTTTCACAGTGCACTGGAGCCCCAGGGGCTGGCACCGGCTGGCTGATTTGAATAAAAAGGGAGGGAAATGATGGAGGAAAAGCAAGGCTTCGAAGCAAGATGTGGTTCTTCAGGGAGAACCTCTGACTAGAAGGAAGTGGTGGGGACATTCCTAAAAGTGTGTCCCAAACCTAGCCCCAAACCTCACTAGTTCTGAGCTCTATCATCCAAATGGGGGTGAGATGGGGGAAGACACCTTCAGGCAGATGACTCTGGAGAAAGCATGTGCCTCTGCAGATGGGGTGGGTGTGTTGTGTTTGCTTTTCTCTTTTCTACATCACTCAGCCTTCCTTCTTAACACAGAGCTTTTGTTTCCTCCTTTCTCACTAAACAAACAAACAAAAAAATTAAAAGTCAAAGCCAACCAGTTATACCATTGCTTCAGCTGCATACAAGTAAATGGATGGTTTGGGGAACGCATCCAATCTGCAGCCTAGAAAAAGAAAGCCGCACTGTCCCCAACATCGCTTCACTTAGAGAGAGTCCCATGTTTCTGCTCACTCACGACTTAGGTTGCTTTCCTAGCTCTTTAAGATGTAGCTCCACATTTATTCCCCTCCTTAAGTAAACCTGTTTTTCTTTGTCCAATGGAAGCTCTTCCTCCATTATGTGCACAGCCTCCTAAATACCTCTGGAGGTAAGCCTCGTCCGTTATTCTCCCTGCCCCTTGCAGCCTGTTCCGTTAGCACTCACTTTCCACTTTTGTTGAACAAGGAAGTGGCTGCCTGGACAGCAGTCTGCCAAGCGGAACACACGTGCTGACAGTAGCATCTTCCTTTCGAACGTTCCTGCTTCTCTTGCCACCTGTTCAGAGCAGATGGGAAGCCACACGGTGGAGGCCAGCGCTGACAGGCCACTCGGGCTCTCTGCAAACCGCATAGCTTCGTGTGTGCAGGAGCAGAGCGCTTACTGTTGAGCTACAACAACGACACACAGGCTGCCTGCCTTTGATCCCTACAGTTGTTTTTATTCCTAAGCTCCGTCCAGTCAGCCCAGGCAGTTGGGACAAATGATTGGTAACAGATGTATCCCAAGCTTGGGTCCACAGTGAGCACGTGGGAACTGTGGGAGGCAGGAGGGTGTGGCAGCATCAAGGTCTGACTGCAGGAAGGCCACTGGGTGGGCTTTGGGCCCGTGTCTTTATAATCACCCAGCTTCATGGGCCTGTGCCAGTTTTCTTGTACAAAATAGTTGTTCTCATGTGACAGTAGTGGAGAACTTAGCAGGGGCCCATTGGAACATGGAGAAGTATAGATATACCACTGATTGGGGTTATGCTTTAGTACGTTGCAGAGTGAGGTCATTGTCAAGCGAGTAGAACAGTGCAAATTCTGTTTTTCTTTGATATGTCTTCAAAATTTCTCCCCAAAGTGTGCACTATTGTGTTCTAAACATTAAGGCCTCTCAGATATTTGACCAAACAACCTTTCAGATTTTGAAAAAGTTAGACCATGAAGTGTCCATATCCTCAAACCAAGTCTTTCTGCTCATGTTCTAGGTGGATACTCTGGAGGTAATACGGCATCCAGAAGAAACCACCAACATGAAGAGACAGACCATGGCTTCTTACTTCCGGGTATGGAGTCTTCTTTTTATTTTTCTGTTATTCCTCACCCAAGAGTATTTTTTCCATTGATTTTTAGAGGATGTGGAAGGGAGAGAGGGAGGGAGATAGAGAGAAACATCGATATAAGAGAAACACATCAATTGGTTGCCTCCCACAGGCCCTACTAGGGCCAGGATGGAACCTGCAACCCAGGTATATGCCCTTGACCAGAACTGAACTGTGACCCTTCATTGTGTGGCCCAGTGCTCTAACCATTGAACAACATCAGCCAGGACTGGCGTCTTCTTGATCTGTATTCTGTCTACTTACAAAAAGGACTTGCCAACCCTTCCCATAGAGACCCGAATCCGATAGAATCACTGAAAGAAGCCAGTTAAGAAAGGTGGGGGTGTGGAGAGAAAATACGATAGCCAGAAACCTCTGCCTCTGAGTGCAGTGTTCCCTGATCACAGGAAGATCAGATGAAACCCCAGGTGTCTACAGAGAGCCCTCTCAGCCACTGGCTCACAGCCCTGTGCATTGGATGTGCTGATTCTGTCCGCACGGGAGCTGCTGCTTGGCCTTAAAGCTACTGCAGTCAGCTGCTTTCCCAGCATATTTAGTGAAAAGCAAAGTAGTTAATAACATTTCAGAAGGTGGTTTATCAAGTTTAGGTCCTGAGAGAATCTATCTTAGCTTTGACTTTATTTTCCTAAATTGAATTGTCCTATTGCAAGACCAGTTTGTGTGAACCCAATTCTTTCCCATCTCGGCTGACCAGTTCTTGATATTTCATCTAGTAAAATGACTCCTTCGAGTGAAAACATTGTCTCTAGAACAGCGGCTCTCAACCTGTGGGTTGAGACCCCTTTGGGGGTTGAACGACCCTTTCACAGGGGTCGCCTAAGACCATCGGAAAGCACATATATAATTACATATTGTTTTTGTGATTAGTCACTATGCTTTAATTATGTTCAATTTGTAACAATGAAATTGGGGGTCACCACAACATGAGGAACTGTATTAAAGGGTCACGGCATCAGGAAGGTTGAGAACCACTGCTCTAGAAGGACTCTATTAAATGCTCATTATATAGGAAAGATAAGACATGGATACTCGTACCAAATTTGCACAGATTGGCTTATCTTTAAATTATAGATTGGGTTGGAAGCCCTTAGAGATCGTGTACCACTCGGAGTTCATGCCCAGCTAGCTTCATAGTGGAGATGCTGTAGGCCAAACACAGAACTACTAATCTCAGGGACAAATGATAGGGTTTTAGGGTGGGGCTGGGAAGTCAGGTGGGGAGCTGGGTCGGGAGCTGGAGTGGCCAGACAGGCTGAAGGACAGGACCCTGGAGCCAGCACCGTGGATATCCGGCTTTATAGGAAGCTATCAGGTTCAGGAAGGATCTAAAGCCAAGGAGTCTAACCTAGCCAACTATGCTTCAGAGGCAGCCTAGAATTAGGCTCAGGGTATGAATGACAGGGACCCAGAAGCCTTTTGTCAGCACTTTTTCCATGTAGTGATCCCTGCTATAGTTTCTCTGGCAGGAAGGTATTCAGCCCCTGTTTCATCATTCATGTTTGTGTGTTTCTAATTACCACTTCTTTCTTTGTTTTTATAAAATGTTTTTTTCTAAATTTAAATCTCTTATTGTTTAAAATATTACGTATGTCTCCTTTTTACCACTTATTTCTTATCTTGTCCCCTTTAGCAGCTATATCCTCTTTGTGACAGTGTGTGTGTGTGTGTGTGTGTGTGTGTGTGTGTGTGTGTGTGTATGATGGGACTTGGAGGCTCTGAGCAACTCTGTGAAGTCAATCCCAAGAGCCTAAGAGTCCTTCCATCAGCAGAGAAATCTCTGGCTTACAGTTTTTCAAAAATTGACAATTAATTTGGTGTCCTCAAAATACTGCTCCCCAAATGATAAATTCAGCAAATAAGGTGTATTGGCAAGCTAGGTAATACCATTTTGGATCAGTAGGAGGTGTGATTATGAAATAATGAGGCGGATTTCCTGGGTGGCTTGTAATTGCTCCTTAAAGTGTGTCCAAAAGAGGAGCTGCACAGGTGGGCTCCTTAGGGGCATGGCTATTCCCACCGCATCCTCTTCGAAGAGTTTGTGGAAAGGTCAGGCTGGCATCTTGGGGAATATATTCAGTACAGCTCTGCCATGGCCATCCCTGTCTGCCGGGGTCCAGCCCCAGCAGGTCCAGGGGTCCCCAAAGGTGTGGATGGAGTCGGCAAAGAAGGAATGACATGGAGACAGCGTTCAGTATGAGGCGGATTTCCTGGGTGGCTTGTAATTGCGTCCAAAAGAGGAGCTGCACAGGTGAGTTCCTTAGGGGCAGGGCTATTCCCACCGCATCCTCTTCGAAGAGTTTGTGGAAAGGTCAGGCTGGCATCTTGGGGAATATATTCAGTACAGCTCTGCCATGGCCATCCCTGTCTGCCGGGGTCCAGCCCCAGCAGGTCCAGGGGGGGGAATATATTAAGTACAGCTCTGCCATGGCCATCCCTGTCCCCTGAGATTACCCCTCCTGTTCACACCTCCAAACATGTAATTGGCCCCCTTGCACAGCACTCCTCTGCTTTCCCAGGTGCTTTCTGTCTGAGCCAGCTACTCGGCGTATGTTAGTTGATCTTCATTATAATCTTTTTTTCCTCCAGTTTTCTTGTTTCCTTTGCCC
>NW_006293001.1:9496439-9535554 GCF_000327345.1 Myotis davidii
ATTACCCTAAGTGAAATAAGCCAGCCGAGAAAGACAAGTGTCACATGATCTCACTTATATGTGGAATCTAATGAACAAAATAAACTGCTTCTAGAGCAGTTTATTGGCTTGTAAACAACTCATGGACTGACGAACAAAATAGTTCCAGAGACATTGAAGTATGCAATAGACTGACATATTTCAGGGGGAAGAGGGTGGAGGTAGGGAGAGATTAACCAAAGAACTTATATGCATATATGCATAACCCATGGATACAGACAGTAGTGTGGTGAAGGCCTGGGGAGGGGGCAGAAGGCGGTGGAGAGGGTTAGTGGAGGGGCAGGGGGAAGGGGACATCTGTAATGCTTTCAACAATAAAGATAAATTTAAAAAATATATATTTTTAAAAGAATGCATTTGAATCTGGAAGCAGCTGTAAGTACTCATCAGAACTTACGTCATCACCTCTTATTGTTGGTTTCTTGTTCAGCCTCAAAAAAGTCCATGAGTTGTTTACAAGCCAATAAACTGCTCTAGAAGCCCCTGGAGTTCTCCATTCCATTGGGGTAATCTCGCTTCATGTGTTTTTCCCGTCAGTACTCTCTGATGGATCTGCTCTCCAAGATGGTGGTGGGACAGCCCCACTTTGTGCGCTGCATTAAGCCCAACGATGACCGAGAGGCCCTGAAGTTCTCTCAAGAGAGAGTGCTGGTCCAGCTCCGCTCCACGGGGATCCTGGGGACAGTCCGCATCCGCCAGCAGGGCTACTCCCACCGCATCCTCTTCGAAGAGTTTGTGAAAAGGTCAGGCTGGCGTCTTGGGGAATATATTAAATACAGCTCTGCCATGGCCATCCCTGTCCCCTGAGATTACCCCTCCTGCCCACGCCTCCAAACATGTAATTGACTAGTTATCAGTTACCCTTCACTTGCTTAACATTGCATTTTTACTGTGCTCCAACTAAATTGCAGTGATCTAGAGGACAGATTAAATTCCCTTCTGATCACATTGAAAATAGAAAAATGTCCATAGATATTTATATGTTATATATCCTTAGTTTTCACAACCTTCAGTTATTTAATTGGTAGGATGAAAGTATCCCTCCATAAGTGGGTCAAGATTCTGGCAGATGCGAGTGCACCCAGGCACCCACTCCTTTCCCAGCGGAAACAATGGCTTGGCATGATATGACGGCTAACATTTACCTGGCACCTAAAATATTCCAAATGTATATCATTTGATCCATGGAACAGCCCAGTGATCTAGGCTCTGTTGTTGACATAGAAATGTCCGAGCCTATAGATGCTAGGAGTTTATTTGGGAAGCAAGTCTCAGATGTTCTGGAGAAGGACAGTTTTGCAGTTCTTCTTATACCGTGGAATTAAGAATGATTACATGAAGGCAGGCAAAAGCAAGGCCAGGAAATCAGTACAATTGGATTATAGAAAAGTTGACAAGATTATGTGCTCTCTTGAGGGTGGTTATACCTCCAAGGGGTCTGGAAAAGAGAATACCCTGGCATTTCAAAGGTGTGTTAACCTAGAATTGCATAAGAACAATGGACAGGGCTTGCTTAAGGCAAAACAACAAAAACATCCACCTATTTATAGGCCTGGGTATGACTGCCCACTCCTGACCTGTCCAGTTATGGTCAGATCATCCTTGAGGTTACTTTTGGTCATTGGTCTTGTCAGATTTATTATAGAGCCCCCTTTTCATTCACATTATTATCTCCATTTTACAGATGAGAAAACCGAGTCACAGAAAGAAATCAGTGACTTTTGCAAGTGACTAGTCCCAGACTAGTACCTGGTAGAACTAGAATTTGAACCCACACTAACTTCAGCATCCACACTTTAATCTCCTCAGCCCAGTGTTTGTTAAAACAGGTTTCTGTGGAGCTTTTTAAATCCAGAAATTGCCTTTATCTTGGAATGAATGAATTGCTCTTCTTTTCTGTATGACTGCTATAGGGATACTTTGTATGTGCATATGATTACAGTAGAATTTTCACAAAACCTTATGTGAAGAAATAAAGGACAATGATAACAAAAGAACTACCTCTGAAAAGCACTCTATGTGAGGCTATCCAGAGAGGAAAATTAAAATCCGTTATGAAATCTGCCGCACCCCATCAGTCATCTTTACTTTCTTTTTACCTCCTTACTGAAACTTAGGTAATTTTCCCAACAGTTTCTCAAAGAATGAGGCCTAAAATGGCCCTTGCTTCATCAAATCTTCCAAACACCACTACATTCCATGGAGAAGACATGGCAAAAATGTTACTTGCAGTAAGAGCTTTTGAATTAAAAATAAGGAGGTAGTGGCTTTTTTAAAAGAAGTGTCTTTGAGCCTCTTTTCCCTCTTAAATTTGGAGGTGGAACAAGAAAAAAAGAGATTATCTTAGCACATGAATGTTGCCAGTCAAGTATGTTTAGCCACTAAGTGTTGAATATATAAAAATATTTAAGAAAACAGGTCAAATGCTAAACAAATTGGCACATCTTTGTTCAGAAAGCCAGTAGGCAAGTATGAACAAGAGTTTCAAAATGTCAGTAAATCTGAGGGTATAGAAGATTTCTGAGCCAGTAAGTTAATTGGTATTTTGATCCTTTTGAGCAACTTAACAACAAAATGGGTGAGTTAGCAGTTTTCTCCCTTGATGTTATTCGGCAAATAGGTTTACCTCTTATCTTCCTGTTCAGGAGTGCTGTTTTGTAAACTCTTAGCAGGAAATATGCAGACAAAACAAAGGCAGCGAACAGAGCCATTCAAGGTTTACCAGGTAGAGGTAAATAAAAGATGAAGGCTTGTTTAATGTTACTCTTTACCTTTGTGTATTTTCTGGCCTTCGGGACTGGAATCCTGATGTGCACACCCAAAAGGCAGTGTGTGGGGATCATGTGGTCAGGTTCCAGAATGAGGAAGGACTTCCCCAAGTCACCCAGGTCTGCAGACACTTCCTTCCCCCTTCATCCTTGAGTTTTCTGGCAAAGGGACTTGGAAGTCCCCTTCCAATTATTTTCCATTCATGGAGCCTCTGAGGAAAGGATTGTTTCCAACACCTTCTCATCAATGAAGCCAGGCGGGTTGGAAGTATTTATCTATTGTCAGGTAGGCATGAAAGGGGCCATCAGGCAGTGCTGGGCAGGTAGCCAAAATCTCCTGGAAGTTGCACTGTTGAGGGACATCACAGAAAATGGCTATGAATGTCCATGGCTTTGTGGTCAATGGGCTCAGAAGCCTGGCTCAGCAGGTCTACACTGGGACACACATGTGTTGACATGTGTTCTGACAAATGTCTAAAAGATAGGACAGCACATTCCATTCCAAGTCTTATGGTTTCTTTATTAAACTATTGTAGTAAATAATAAGTTTAGTAAGATCAGATTTCTAGTCTCATTTTGGACATAATATTTGGCAAGTAACCTATTGTTTCTGTAGAAAATGTTTCCTTGTCTGAAAGATAAGAAGGCGGGGATATACAGATTTTCAGGGGTTGCACACAGACTCCTGGGCCGTACCTAACCTCTGAGTCTTCCAGAAAGGCCCACAGCTTTCTGGACCTGATTCAGAGCAGCTGTTAAGCTAATGTCTGTTGAACAGAATGGTCATTGGTCTTGTCAGATTTATTATAGAGCCTAGATTACTGGGCTGTTCCATGGATCAAATGATATTTAGCTTCCCTCTTCTCTTTCATCAGCAGCTTCCACCTCTTCTCATGATGGCATACGAGCCATGGGGCCCTGGAATGTGCTTCAGTTCATTCTCCCTTCTCTTCCTCTGCTTTCTCTCCTCTAGAAATCTAGGTGTCACCCTTGTGGTCTCTTTAGTTTATTCAAACAGTCCATTACCAGACTGTCAACTTTACCTGCTGAAGTTGCTGAACAAGTTTCCCTTGGGAATCTCCCATCCCTTTTCTTAAAGCTTTATTAATCACCCACTTCTCCCAGTGCCTATTATTGTTATTACTTAGTAATAACAGCTTAATTGAGATATAATTCACATATGACACCCTTTTAAGTACAATTCAGTGATTTTAATACATTCACAGAGCCTTGGCTGGTATGCTCAGTGGTTGGAGCGTCAGCCATACACCGCAGGGTCTCGGGTTTGATTCCTGGCCAAGGGCATGTACCTGGGTTGCAGGTTAGATCCTAGTACCCTTGGGCACATATGAAAGGCAGCCATTGATGTATCTCTCTTACATCTATGTTTCTCTCTCTCTCTTTTTCCCTCCTCCCTTCTACTCTCTCTAAAAAAATATAGATTAATGGGAAAAATATCCTTGGGTGAGGATTAACAAACAACAAACTATATATAATTTATATTCACAGAGATGTGCAACTATCACCACTATCTAAACTAAGCATCTATTCATGTGTTTACTGGTCATTTGTATATCTCCTTTGAAAAAAATGTTTATTCAAATTCTTTGCTCATTTAACTGTTGATTTTTATATGTTCTGGATAGCCCCTTATTAGATATATGATTTGCAAATATTTTATCCCATTCTGTGGGTTATTGTTCCAATTTCTTAATGATGTCCTTTGAGGCACAGAAGTTTTTAATTTTAGTGAAGTTTAATTTTTCTATGTTTTCTTTTGTTGGTCATGCATTTGGGGTCATATCTAAGAAACCATTGATTAATCTAAGGTTATGAAGGTGTATTCCTATATATTATCCTAATAGTTTTATATTTAGATCTATGGTCCATTTTGAGTTAATTTTTATACCTGTTATGAGGTAGGAGTCCAAATTAAATCTTTTGTCCATGGATATTCAGCTTTTCCACCACTATTTGTTGAAAAGATGTTGAATTGTTTTGGCATCCTTGTTAGAAATCAACTGACCATAAATTGGTCATAAATTATTTTTGAAGCCTCAGTTCTATTCTAGTTATCTATATTCCAGGCCTTTTAAAGCTCTTTTGCCCACCCTTTTGACATAGCTTCCTAAATGAATTTCCTTCCTATTCTGTACTTTAAAGAACCACTAGCATATGATTTCCCTAAACTTCCTGTCTAAGCATATTGCTTGCTTGATTAAAATCCTTATTTGAATGACCATCCAGACCTCCACTGGGTACCCAATATAGGGCAGTCTCCATGATCTGGCCCCTGCCTACCTCTCTAATCTCTTTTCTCTTGTCTTCCGACCTCTCAGCTCACACTCCAGCAAAAACTGAACTACTTGGAGCTATACCCATGCTGTTCCATGCTTCGGTGCTTTTGCTCATGCTATGCTGCCCGAATCCCCCTTCACCAAGTCCTCAGTGGACTCACCTAACCCTGCTCATTTCTTAGGACTTTGAACAGCATTATCTTCTCTGCAACACTGCCCTTGACTCCCCCTGGCTGGGTTAAGAGCCCCTCTGATGAACTTCATTGGTGATATTTACTGCGTTGTAGTGGAAACTAGCTGCCTGCCCATTTCTTACCTTGACGTTAATGACCTGGGAGGCAAGAATTTTTTTCAGCCAACTTTATATCTGTACTGTCCAGCACAGTGATTGACACAAATTAGGTGTTTGATGAACATTTATTGAATTGAATCAAAGTCTTACTCATTCTCCTTCATCACTAACTTCCTTTACCATCTCCTTACTGACACTTTGGTCCTGACTGTTTTGAATTCCATGGCAGGTATATGGAGCTGGCTTTGTTTGGGTTAAAATGAACTTGCTCAATGGTTACACAGTGGTTGGCTTTTGCATCTCCTCTTTTCTCTGATGGAAAGTCTTTACACGGTCATCGCCTCCTCACCTTTTAAGCTCCAGCCCAGGCACCTTCCCTCTGAAGCCTGCCTGGACTTCCCATGCTGGTAGTTGCTCCACCCTCTCTGCTCCCACACAGGCATGTTTATATGTTTGTATTGGAGCATATACTCTTATTTGTATCCTCACATTTCTGCCTACCCCCCTGGAGTGTGAAGGGAATTTCTGAGGGGATGGAGTGGACTCATTTTTGTGTCCCTAGCATCATGCATAGTAGAGTGGTCCTTGGTGTGTGTTTAGTGTTTCCTAAATGAGGGGCTCTATCCGTCAGGAATACATTCAACTGTGAATAACAAACGAAAGTAAACAAACATTTTTGTGGCTTAAAGCAGGGCTTCTCTTGACATTTTGGGCCAAATAAATCATTGCTGTGGACGTCTGTCCGGAGCCTTGTCATATGTATAGCAGCATCCCTGGCTTCTGCCTATTAAGATGCCGATAGCCCCCTACCCCCAAGTTGAGACAATAAAAAAAATCTCCAGATACGGCCAAATGTCCCCTGGGGAGTGAAATTCCCAAATTAGGAACCACTGGCAAATAGGTCTGTTTGTTTCTCACAAAAAGAAATTGAGAGGTGAACTATTTTTAATGTTTATTTTTAATGTTACTTCTTAGCTGTTCATTGATGTCATCAGGAACCTGAATATCTTCTGACTCCCTTTTATTCCTTTTACCATCCTTAGTGTGGGAGTTGGCTTATAGTCTCATGCTCATGCGGAGGCTGCTGCCTCTCTAGGCACCATGTCTACACTCCAGGCAGGAAGAAAGGGGCAGGAGGAAAGGCTAAGCCAGCACATTTGCCCCACTTTTGTTAGGAAAGAAAACATTTTCCCAGGAGCCCTTTCACGTACCTCCCACTGGCCTGGATTGAGCCACATGACCATTCCTAACTACAAAGAGGGACTTAGAAAGTGGGAACAGGCTAGGCGCATTGTCACCCAAGAAAAACTGGTATTCAGTTAGCCAGGGGATATAAGTGGAAAAGACACTAATTATGCTTATCACAGAAATCTAATGTTTATTAATTAAATGAGGGAGAGACTAAATAACTAAGGGGCTGAGTGAATTTGAATAAATCCAGTTCAGCACAACCCACTCTTTGCTATTCAGCTTCTTCATCAAGACTGTAGTTTAAGAATTAGCAAGACGGAAGTGCCTGCCTAAGTAGAAGCAGGCAAGATACTGAGGACGCTTTCATTCCATTGCCATGGAAAGGTGTGTTTGCAGTTTTAAGCGTGTAGCAAATTCTTTCAGCTCTTGCAAAGTGAACTGAATATCATTAGTTATCACTGTGAGAACTTTAGCTATGAGGACAGGGTTCCTGGCAATCCCTTACAGAGCCCCAAGGTTAGTACTGGCCCATAGGACAGGAGTTGAGAGAAAAATCAGTGTCACAGAAGAATCCAAATATCTGTGACAAGAAAGGCTGAAATCCAAATTTTAATTTTCAAAGAGTAAAGTTTCTACTTTTTCCTCTGGGGAGTCAGCAGTTAATAATGAAATATAAAAAATCCAGGCGCTAGGGTGGCCACGCCATGCCTTGCCTCTCACAGGACATTCTTGGATTTATTTTCACCTATAGCAACACAGGTGAGAGCCTGCCATAAAATAGATCTTAATATGCCACTCAGATAAGCTAGTATATCTGCAGCCAAGTGAACAAGGTCCTTAGTTACCTGTAAATCTATTTACATGGCAGAGAGGGACACGTTAAAAGATAATACTTAGGAAGCATAATGGACAGCTTCAGCACTACAAGTGAAATATATTGCGTCTTTGGGAACAGTCTCTGCATTTACCTCCAGGGGCAGCAATTGAGAGGTGGCGTTCTCTGGGCGGGACCTCTAACAACAGCAGTCCTGGTATGCTGTCATTTTCACCTTCTTTTTGTTGGTTTAATTGAGAGAGTGACTTGCTACCCTTCCCCAAGTGTGTGTGTGTGTATGTTGATGATTTTTATGTAGGTGAGACCTTAGATGACTTCTTTACTCTCTTAACCATTACATTGCCATTGTTATAGTCTTGGTTAGTGCAATAAACAAAAAAAAACATTTTAATAGTGCCTTTTATAATACCATTTAAAGACTCTAAGCAATGGCCTGGTCCAACTTTCCCGTTTCACAGATGGGGAGACTGAGGCCAGGGAGATAAAATAGCTTCCTCCAGCTGCATCTTTAGCAGGTGGCAGTATCCGTCTTTGCAGGTTGCTATAGACTGCAGAGAATTTCTGTGACCACTTCCCTTCCTCCTTAGCGGGCAAGAAGGCTTCAGATTGGCCTTGTCTAAACTGAGGATCTTCCTAACTTGCCTATGGCTATCGATGATTCAAAATCCCAAACCTCATCCTTTTAAGGTTCTGCCTTTCTCATGGAGCCCACATTGCTGACAGATGTCTTTCACCTATTCAAGTACCAGAAAAATCATTTCTGTAGTTGACAGCTATGCAAATTCAGCCTGAAATTTGAAGTGGTGATTCACAAAGTGATTACAAGAGGTAATATCAGTCACACTGTTCTCTAAAAATACTGAGTGCTGATAATAATAATAAGCCCAGGCTGTCTTTCTGATTCCCTTAATGTCTGTATTGTGGGCAGCCTCAAGACCTAATTCAATTACAAGGAAGAACCCGTGTAGCAATAGAAACACAGGGAGCAATGGCCATGTATGGAAACAGTGCAAGAAGAAATAACAAAGGAAAACAAGGAGAAAGACGATATGAAGGTGTTTGATAGTATCAGTGCAATTGGGTTGCCCACCAGCTTACTCTATAAAAATCAATGGCTGAAAGAAAACTCCATCCCTGCTTGGACAATCCTTAAAACAAATGTCAGTGGGACTAACTTATGTTAGGTAATGATAGCAATGAGGCAGAGAAAAAAAAAGAATGGAGAAAAAGTAGGAAAGGAGAAGGAGAATGTAAGGATACCTCCTGGCATAGAGATAGCAAATGAGTGCCACTTAACTCTCCAACCCCAGCTGCAGATCTGGTCCTCAAAGAGGCACATTTTCTTCAGAGCCCAGATGTGGCTGTGAGTTCCCCCCAACATGGGACTCTAGGGAGCCACTGCCCAGCCCATCAGCGGACCCACACTAGCCATTCCTGTTTTAGTACTCTCTCTTCTCTTTATAGTAACTATCTGCTCACCCCTAAGCATGTTGGTGTAGGGATGACTCAGAGGAAAGATTGCTAGCTACTTCTTCATATACATTTGGTTAGAGAAAAGAAAAATAGACTTTTGTCAAAAAAGGAAGGAAAGAAGGGAGAGGGGCATTTATTGGCCACTAACTTATGGCAGGCTTCATGCTAGTGCTTTACAGTATCAACTCACTTAGCAGTTGGAATGGCCCCAAATCAATGAAAGTATTCCAGTTTAATAAAGGAGGAAGCTGGCTTAAAGTCACACAGTTTGTGGTTGAGTCAGGATAGGAAATGAGTTTGATTTCAAAGCCCATCCCCAAAATATGTAAATGAGACAGTTAAACAAATCCAATATTAATTGAGAAATCAAGCTGTAGAATTCATTCAGAAAAAATATACATTAATAATTTTGTCAGTTGTAAAACACAATAATCAGTTTAATGTTTAACTTTTTATTATCAATTAATTTGTGAATACACTCAACCTCAATCTCTAATTCCCAGTGCTTTTTTTCTTTAGAAGGCCTCCCTAAAGCTTCTGACCAGGCATCAGCATCAGAAATATTTATTAAGTGCCTATTGTGTGTGCAGGGTGCTGTACCAGTAGAACTGAATTAGAAGGAATTTACGACCTCAGGACTTTCATTATTTAATATAGATCGTAATAAAAGATCAGAATTAAAAAAGAAAAGAAAAGATATCAGGATAATATATTGTGACTTCTTATTCCAACGCCCAAATTTAGAGGTCTTCCTAAGTATATAATGGCTTTTTTCTTTTTTTGGTAGCAGATGGTGGCCAGCTGTTCTGTCTTTACTGAAGGCCAAACATGAAGGGAAAAAATTAAAATAAAGGGGCTTACGGTAAATCTGAGAAAGAACTTAATAAACTAAATCTGGATTTTTATACACACTAAAGGGAAGTGGGCAATTGGGGGTAATTATCAAATTGTCCAAGGCAAAATAGCTTAGTTCCCTCTTTTATCTACATAGGAGAAAATTATTTATATGGATTGAATTGTTCCAATAATGGTCCTGGGTATCTGAGTACACGGTCTGGGTGGTCACTGATGTAGATTGAGGGTCCCTCAAGGGATATTCTAAACTAGAAAAGGATTAATACTTTGCCATATAACTGGGGGCATTTCTACTTAGATGCAAGTGATATCAATCAGATTAGTAACTACGTGATTCTTTTACCAGGATTTGGGCCCATTGTAATTAATCTGTAACAATTTATTTAATGTTGGAAATTAACTTTTAATTAAAATATAATGAAAACCATTTCTTCTAAAATGTATTTATTTATTTTTAAATCCTTAGCCGAGGATATGTTCATTGATGAGAGAGAGAGAGAGAGAGAGAGAGAAGGAAAGCGAGAGAGAAAAAAATCAATTGGTTGCCTTCCATATACACCCTGACCGGGAATCAAACTGCAACTTTTTGGTGAACAGAACAACACTCCAACCAGCTAAGCCACCTGGCTGTGCTCCTCTAAAATTTTTAAATATTACCTATAAAACTAAAGTCTTTCTGCACCCCTAATTTCATTTCCCAGCATCCTGCTCTCATCATGGCCCCTCTCTAGAATAGCCACTGTTATTCTTTTGGTAGTTTTATCCTTTCAGAACACACACACACACACACACGAAAAAAACAAAACACCTTGCTTTTTAAGCTTAACTTGAATCACATTTTGTACCATTTGGCAACTTGCTTTTCTATTTAACAATATGTAGTAGAGATAAATCCATAGCTCTAATACATTCCTTTTAACTCCCTCCTTGAAATCAGTGATATTCATTTAGCCATTCCTCTACTGCAGATATTGACACTGTGTCCAATTGTTTATCAATGCTCAATAAACAAAATATTAAATGTGTTTGAGAATTTCTTAAGAGTGGATTTTGAACAATTGACCTTCCCAAGGGCAAGTAATTGCTGCTGAAGGTCATTTGGACCTAACAAGGAGAAAAGATGATGGAGAGACATGGGAGCCAGTTTCTTTCCCAGCTAGACTGTGTCACTGTAGGCGTCACTTCCCTTCCCTGGGATTCTGTTTCTCTCAGTCAGTGGCTCTTCATGCACAGGAATCTCCTGGAGAGCTTGTTAAAACAGATTGCTGATTCAGCAGGGGTGTGTGTGTGCAAGTTTCAGGTGCTGTTGGTACTGCCAATCCAGAGCCACTGTTCCAGGTGTATGTTGAGGAGAACAGACTGTGAAAAAGATCACTGTTGAGATTCTAAGAGCCCCAATCAGACCACCTAGGCCAGTGGTCAGCAAACTCATTAGTCAATAGAGCCAAATATCAACAGTACAACGATTGAAATTTCTTTTGAGAGCCAAATTTTTTAAACTTAAACTATATAGGTAAGTACATTGTTATTAACTTAATTAGGGTACTCCTAAGGCTTAGGAAGAGCCACACTCAAGGGG
The DNA here is from genome assembly GCF_000327345.1 of Myotis davidii. Taxonomy (NCBI): domain Eukaryota; kingdom Metazoa; phylum Chordata; class Mammalia; order Chiroptera; family Vespertilionidae; genus Myotis; species Myotis davidii. Next base: position 9,507,769 of record NW_006293001.1, read on the forward strand.
CCAAAGAGCCGCATGTGACTCGAGAGCCGCAGTTTGCCAACTACTGACCTAGGCAAATTTTTTAAGTCTCCCAACTTATCCAAGTATAATGACATAACCCAAGACTCGTTGCAGTAACAGTATTCGGTTAATGAGAGAAATCAGTTTTAAAAACCACAGAAGCAATTTTTTAGGCCAAGGGGCAAGCCAGCATAGCATCATTATTGGAAAGAATCTTAAAAGGTCATTCAGTTTAACTACCCAGCTAAAACTAGAATTGCTTCAGCAACATTCTTGACCTTGTCAATCCACTTACCACTGAACAGTTCCAGAATCTAGGAATTCATTCTTTGGCTCCTGAGGGAGGCCATTCCATATTTTTAGATGTCTAATCACAATGATGATCCTGACCTTGACCCAAATCACCCTTCAGAAGCTCTTATGCATCCATCCCAGTTCTATCCTCTTGGCTTTAAAGAATAAATCACCTTTCTTCTCTACTTAATGGCAGTCAATTATAGTGTTTTCCTAAGTCAATGGTTCTCAAGCTCTATAGCACATCCAAATCAGCACAGGAGCTTATTAAAATATAGATTTCTACCTCTCATTGCAGAGATTGTGATTCTCTGTCTAGAGTGTGGCCCAGGAATCCATATCTTTTATGAAATCTTCAGGTGGATCTGATGCGGGTGGTCTGCACATGACAGTTTAAGAGACTAACAGGGTTCAGGACAAACTACCCCACAATATGACACCTTGGCACATTGAGTATTTCAGGCCGGAGGAATTTGAGAAATGGCACGTACAGGAAGGACTTTCTGACCATCTTCTGAAGCAGATCATAAAATCCTCATGTGAGGGGTGGCTTCCCTCTACCCAGAGGGAAAACATCCTGGTTTCCAAAGAAAAGGGGACAGAGAGGAATCCGAATGGACAAGTCTTGAAGGTTCCCCCTGTTAACTATACTTAGTTCATACTTTTTGTTCTATCAGCTCTTTCTATAACTCTTTACTCTTCATCAAACCTAGTATGAAAACATTCAGGTTTAATCATTTCTTCTGGTGTTCATTTCCTTACAATCGCGCCTGTGTCACAGATAACTTATATTGAACAAATTTGTATGCTTTTCTCCTGTAAATCTGTCTTTGTCGGGCTTCTAATTTTCAGACCCAATCAGTGATCCTAAGAGGCTCAAGGAAAACTTTTTTTTCCTACCCTACTAGACTAAACTCTTTTTGTTTCTAAACTCAATGCACCCAACAGCTTCATCAGTTCCTCATAGAACATGGCTTGAGTTCTGTTCTCTATCCTGGTTGCCAAAAACTGTCTGCCAAAAGACACCCCAAAATATATTCATTACTTCCACCCACCCTGATTATTTATTTATTTATTTATTTACTTTAGAGATTTAGGTCATTTTATTCTGAGACTTTCTTTCAGTTCTAAAATTCTCCTCTTTTATTTATTTTTTTGTTTAAAGTATTACGTATGTCTCCTTTCCCCTGATTGATCCCCCTTCCCCCGACCACTCCCAAACCCCAGGACAAACTCCCACCACCCCAGTGCCCATGTCCATCTGATTTATTATTTTTTATTGCACTTATTTCAACCCCAACCAGCACCGAGGATTGAGCCTGCAAACAAAGTAAATGCCCTTGACCAGAATTGAACCCATAACCCATGAATTCACAGGCTGACCTTCGAACCACTGAGTCAAATTGGCTAGGGCTGCTCCTGAATTTTTGACCCTCGGAAAGTATAAAATGACAAATGTTGGTATTTTTAAGCCATTAATTTTGGAGTAATTGTTATACAGCAATAGAAAATTAATATATCCTAGAACCTCATAGATCCTTCCAGTTTGTGGTTCTATTATTTAAATGCAGGAGGAAAACAACATGTGTCCATAGATAGCTGGATGGATCGATATGATGTAATATATCTACCTCTATCTATCTCTATCTCTATGAATATTTCTCAATTTCTCAGCAATAAAAGAAGGAAGAAATCTTGCCATTTGCGACACCATGAATGGACCCAGAGGGTATTATGCTAAGTGAAATAAGTCAGAGAAAGACAATACCATATATTTCACTTACATGTAGAAGCAAAAAAAACACACACACCCAAAAAACAAAAATCAATAAACAAAACAGAAACAGACTTATAGACACAGAGAACAAGCTGATGGTTGCCAAAGAGGAAGGGGTGGGAAAACAGAAAAGAAAAATAAGTGCAGGAGGATGTATCTCTAGTTGTCTGTTGCTTTTACTAAGACTACAAACTGCTTTGCCTGTTACACTTTCAAACTCTCTCTTGATGATCCTACAATAAACATTTTAAGCAGAAAACAAAATAATATTTTTAATAGAGATAGTTTTAAACTGGATATTTACTATTTTGATAGCTTATATGTTTTAATAAGATGAAACCTTGGGAAATGTAGCACCTTCTTTAGAGTTTTAAAGCAGGAAAGGTTCATTAGGTCTTAGGAGGACCATCAGGAGTTATGTGACTCTTTGACATTGTTCACAACATGTTTTATTCAAAGCAGTGTTCTAAGAAAAAATGTATTTGACCAGATTTTCCTTCTCCTCTTCCCTCCAAAAGAGTTACATAAAAAGCATTTATCTGGATCTCATTCCCCTTGTGGGAATTTGGATACAGAGATGAAATTAACTTACTGATGGTTAGAAACAGAGGTCTTCTTAACTCAGAGCTCAAACTCTAATCTGCAAGGTAAATTTTACTCACAACAGGCAGCTCAGGGCAGAACTGATCTTTGCAATGCTCTCAGCTGTCCAGACCCCAGACAAACCTCTACACTTGTGATTTTGCTGTTATGCATATCTCCTGCTCATTTAATTCATCAAGCTGTTTCAGCAATGGACCTCCCCAAAAGACCCCCCTTGCTGACAGACCTTTTATCTTGGTTCTTTTCAGTTTCATCCTTACACTGAAGAACACAGGAGCTCAACCAAGTGTTTTGTTTGTTTGTTTGTTTTTTGTTTTTTTTACCAGGGTACCTGCTAGAATCCAAAAATAATCTGTGGAGGAAACACATTATACTTTTCTGACCTGGTTACTATAGAGCTGTCACTTACATTTCTTCAGTATTTTTTGAACCGTCACCTATTTGTAGAACCATTACCCATATCCATTACCATCATAAGCCAGATATGAATATTATCATCATACTAAATTAAGAGATTTGGGTTGAAGAACTAAAAGTCTAAGTTCTAAGATTTATGTTAGTTCAGGATGTATTCTGCCTATTTAGAAATTATAAATTGCTAAGAATTATCTTCAGATACCTAAAAAATGTATAAATCCTAGCCTGGGCTGGGTGGCTCAGTTAGTTGGAGCATCATTTCAGTTGTGGGTTCGATTCCCAGTTAGGGCACATACCTAGGTTGGGGCACCTGTGGGAGGTAATCAATCAATATTTCTCTCTCATATCCATGCTCTCCCTCCCTCTCCCTTCCTTTCTTCCTTTCTCACTCTCTCAAATTAATAAAAATATATCCTTGGGTGAGGATAAAATATATAAAAATCCTTAATTCAAAAGCTGAAACATATCTTGCATTCCTCGTATATCCCTGGCAGCGCTGGTCATTCGTTAGTTTCTCAGTAAATACTTCACCACCAGTAGTAATGAGCAGTCATCATGAGCAAGCCAGGGCTGATCAAAGTCAAGGATGCCCATGTTTTAAGTGGCCAGGCCTAATGGAAAAAGTGTAGAAGTCCTGGTTTTACCACTGATCTTTTCACCTTAAGCTATCTGTACTTCAGCTTTCCCTAGACATTCACCCCATATAGGTTTGCCATCTATTCCCATCATCCCCATGTGCTCCAGGATAGTCTCTTTGTTTCTGCCAAAGCCAAGTGAGAGAAGCCATGACTAAAACTACAGTCCTGGAGAAGCAGGGACTGAAGAGTCTGTGCTGATGCCATGACCTGCCCAGATGGGCCTGAACTTGACCCCTGGTTATCCTTCCTCCCCTTAGCTCCACAAGACATCTCCTAGGCTTGGCTAAATGATCTGCCATGGGCCTGTCCACCGTTCCGGGGTTCTGAGAGAGCACTGCCTCCCCTCAAAGGTGAAAACACAGACTCGAGCCTTGGATACATTTCCAGGATTCTGAATGCAAATGTTTCCAGCAAATTCAGCATTATATCCTAACTTGCAAAATAATCTTGTAGCACAAAGATAAAGTTAAATGACTCAAGTGCTCATTGGATATGTTTATTTTTCCATAAACAGATATGGAAATGTTTGGCAGGAGGAAGGGACATTTTTTTTAATATTTTGGTGATTTTTTTAATAAGTAAAAATGGTTCTGTATTTAAAAGTAATTCCAAAAAAACGTATCAACTTGGTCTGAGAAATGTCAGGACAATCCTTTGACAAGGAAATTAAGTTTATTTTTTATGCTTCCAAGGTGTTGAATTTAATTATAGATGGCAGCAAAGAGCAGAGAAAGGATCCTTGAAAGATTTTAAAAGAAAAACTGAGATAAAGTTTTTCTAAATGGATAATATATTAGTTATATCTTTTTTTAAAAAAAAAATGGGAAGAATTAAGAGAAGGAGAGAGAAAACCCTTTTGTTGGTGTTCTTTGAATCTACCCAGGCAAATGTGTTTTTGGTGATTGTATCAGGAGACCATACCTACTCTACATCTTGAGACAGATGTGTGACTCAGCAGGGTCAGCAGTATTAAGCTATTACCACTTTTGCTATTTGCTTCAGATGGACTTTTCAAAGCATAGTCAAACTTTATGCAATGGTGTCACCAAACTAAAGGGGTTTGTTCACCTGTGGGTGTCAAAGCCCAATCAAATGTGAACTGGAGCTTCCTGCAAAGAAAGTAAAGGTTTATTTAAGGAAATGGCACCAAACCCAGAGTCACAGGTGAGCTAATACTGTAAGACCTGGCTCTCTGGTAGCTTCTAGGGGTTGGGATATAGGGGGAAAATCATTAACCTTAGTGACTAAGGGAGTTAGGGTCATGGTCTCTATTGAATGGTTGGTGCTAGGATAGGAGTAGTTGGTCATTGCTTCTGGCCCTGATGTCAGCCATGGCATCATACTATCTGGTTTCCCAAGGGTGTGATTGGTGGGGTCGTTCCCATTGGGTGTAGAGCTGAAATACAACTGAGGCCTGGATGTTATCTTTAGTTTGCCTGAGACTGTGTCACTGTGTTCAGCATGCCTGGGGCTTTGTTCCTAAGATTCTTTGATGCTGACCAGAACCCCATTGTCTGAGGGATTAATGATTAAGGGAGTGGACATGCAAGGGAGGGAGGTGAGTGAGGCAAGGTCCTCATAGGCTGGATAAGGCCAGTTTCAATCAAAGGAAAGAAGGCGAAAAGGTCAATTAAAGAAATGAAGTTTTTGCATGGTTACAACAGGATTACAATTTAAAAATATTTTAGATGTTTTTTATTCAAAGATTCTCGACAGAAAAAACTAACAATCCGATCAAATGTACAGTTCAAAGATGTCTTTTGATGTTTAGCAACAAGTCCTAGGAAAAAAAACTAGAGCATTATTTTGGACCAAACAAGTAAGTTACCACTGGCAAGTTTGTGGCACTAGTAAAACAAATAAAAATTTAATTCTCTTGGTCATATAGATATATCTATGAAAACCATTTTTTCCCCAGTCTGTACAAGGTCTTCATAAAAAAATGTAATGAATATTTACTATGTAATGTTTAACTGATTTTCTTTTTTTTAATATTCAGAGGTTATGTTTTCCAAATCTTACCCAGATGAGTATGACACTTAGTTCGAATATTTCAATCAGCAGATTTCCCTTCCTCTTACAAATTATTTTTATAATAGTAATGCTAATATTTTATATGATGATTTTCACTGGAAGAGCTATCTAAACTTCAGCTTTCTAGATTAATATTTTGGGTTTTCATGCAAAAGATGTCATATATGCATTCAATATGAATTACAAAGCAGTATTAAAAGAGAAATGCACATAGCAGAAAGTATGAAAGTAGGTAAGAGCCAATAAGCATAAATTGTATATCTTTCACTATCTAGTACATTGTTATCAGTGCTCAAGAATTATTTACTATGAAAAAACAGCATGTCCACGGGCCCAGAGCAATTCTACTAACCTAAGTGAAATGAAGACTAAAAATACTTTATCTTACTCTTTTATTTTGTAGGTATTATTACTTGGCATTCAGAGCACATCAGACCCCTCTTGCCAGCAAAGAGAGTTGTGTTGCTATCTTGGAAAAGTCCAGATTAGATCACTGGGTGCTTGGAAAAACCAAGGTAGTTCTTTCTTCGTTGTTCACATCGTCACCAGTGATGCTATATTGCATACCCGCGTCTCTTGTCAGTGATATGAATGGCCCTGTAAATTGTGTCGCTTAGCAGATGAGGCCCCAACCTAACAACGATCTTGGCTGGTTTTGGGTCAAGAGTCCCAGGACCTCAAGGACCAGAGGAGGAGGGTGTGCCGCTGGCCGGCATGTCATCTGAGAGCCACTTAGCATTTGTAGAATGAGATCTTCAAGTGTATTTTAAAATGTCCCTTTTTTCCAATGCTACTTATTTCAGCATTGCATGCAGATACACCAATCGTATTAATGACAATGATGAGTATCTTTTACAGTTTTGTTGATTTTTCATTAGACTCTTCTTGTGTTCTTTATCGCATACCCTAATGAACAGGCTCATGGTGTTCAGCTTTTCACTTGGGAGAACATTGCCTCCCTGCAGGAGTCCAGGTTTTTATGGCCCCTCTGAATTGCCATGTGGAGCCAGCCTTAGCCTAAGTGTTGCTGGCAGCACTCCTGCTCCTCGGCCACTCCTGTGGTCATCTAGGTCCCTCTCCCTGGGAACTTCTGTTGGCGTGGGGTCAGTTCTGTTGGGTAGCACCTCCAGTAGAGGCTGTGGGGAAGGAGACTAGAGATCGAGCTGAGAAAAGGGAATTCATGGCAGAAATGAGGCAGGCTTGGAGGATAGTTGGGATCTCCTAAAGCCCTATCAACTTCATCGTATGTTTGTATCCATAATCACAGATTGGCTCAGCCTTAGAAGTGGAATTGTATTTGCTTCCAAGAGGTTCATAGCATTAGCATAAATCAAGTCACTGTAAACTTTATTTAGATAATGATTTTAATATTTACATGCTGAAATAGAGTGGATATCTGTTTGGAAGCCCATATATAATGCCAAAACTAATGTCTCATTTCAGGTTTTTCTCAAATATTACCATGTTGAGCAGTTAAATTTGCTGCTGCGAGAAGTCATAGGCAGAGTGGTTGTGCTGCAGGCATATGCCAAGGGGTGGCTTGCAGCCAGGAGATACAAAAGAGTCAGAGAGAAGAGAGAGAAGGGGGCCACTGCCATCCAGTCAGGTAAATGGTTCTGAATCTTGGCATTTCATTAAGTACTGGTTCTCAGTGGTTTCTTTTCTTCCTCCCTCCCCTCCTTCCCTTCTTTCTTCCCTTCTACCTCCCTTCCTCGCCTCAGCAAATCTTTATCCAGTGTATCCTGCAGGCCAGGGCCTGTGCTAGTTGCTGGGGAAATAGCCATAGCAAGAGCGCCATGCTCCCTGAACTCCAGACAACCAAACAGGCTGTCACAACACACTGTGACGAGTGGCAAGACAGCGGCAGTATGAAGTGGACGGAGGTTCAAATCCAAATCACACAGACATGCAGACATGTGTCCCAGCTCCCGGATGACTGACATAATTTATACTTCAGGTCTATTAACAGGTTTTCAGCGTCAGAATTTCTAATGCCATTTCAGAAGGCTTTTCTAGCCCAGACAGGGCTTGGAAACCGAGGGAACAGATCACGAGGCCCTGTCATATGCCCAGCCCAGTCAGTGCCCCTTTGCATACCTGTGTGTATTTATGTTACAAACAGCATTTGACTCCTGTGTGCTTGGTGAGTGGTTGTGAAAGCCCCAGCCCGTCTTGAACATAGCAGAGCACCTCCTTCGTGCTCTCATAGTGTTCACTCTGGACTTCCTGACCTCGCTCGGCAGCACGGAGAGCTGGGACAGTCTGGGGGAGCACAGAGGAGCGGCAGTCGTGCCCCTGGTGCGCGCCCTAATGCCCCAGGTCTCTGACTAAAGGACTCAGCACAGCAGTGGCAAGTCCTTTCTCTTTCTCTGCATCCATGCGTCTTTACCCTCACCCAATGCCAGTGTCGTGCTGCTAATGATTCCCCTTAATTCTCCTCTTTATTATCCTCTCCAACTTTCATGTTTGTACCTCCCTTCCAATAACAAAGATGGAGCAGGTCACATGGTTCTGTTTCCCACCCCTAAAGCCTGAAGACAGCTTCCTCCATGGGATGGAAAGACAGGGACCCCTTCACCTGGGATAGGAGTCCCTAGTCATGCATACATGGAATCCAGAATGTTCTGGAAACTTTGCCTGAATGAAAATAATTCCTCCTCAGAAGCATCTTAGAGGCCAAGCTGAGAGTACAGAGAGGCCCCCCTTCCCCATCCCTGCTCACGTATCTCTGCTGATTTTGTTCAGTGAGGGAGGAGGAGAGGGGTAATAGATTGGAGGAAAACAGCTTATATCAATTCTCTGGCACGTGCTTAAATTAATGTCATTCCTAGCACATGGTTTTATATTTTTAGCCTGGAGAGGATATGATGCTCGGAGGAAATTTAAGAAAATAAGCAACAGAAGGAGTGAGTCTGCTGTTCATATTGAAGCAGGTAATTAAAACATCATTTTCATAGCATCCACTTGGAAATATTCAGTGATTAAGTTCATATGAGTTTAGGAAAGCTGCAAGGTTAATAATTCAGGAGCATTGGCATAGGCGTCAGGAATTCAAGGGAGGGTTTTTAGTGCTGTGTCTGACACACCCCGTGTGTGGCGATGATGAGAATAACCCTTGTGAGCGTTTGCTGTGTGCCACACCTGCCTAAGGATGCTCTGAGTAGGTACTCTTAGATTCACTCTATTTCAGCAGAGGGGGCAACCAAGGCGCAGAGAAGGGAAGTAGCGTGTCCAGGATCACACAGCTGGTCAGCGGCAGAGCCAGCACTGGGACTCAGGCAGTTTGCATAGAGTTAACTCCGCATTCCCGCCAACAGAACAAATCCCTCCCCTCTTGGAGGCACATGGCCCTCATCTGTGAAATGAGAGCAATGGCTGAAGGGGTCAGGAAGGTGCCTTCCAACCTTGGAATTCTCTGATTGTGGCAGACCTGTGTCTCGGCATCACACAGACAGGAATAGCTCAGGAACTCTCCCAGCAGACAGAGTTTTCTTCCCCCAGGCCGTTATGTGCCCAAAGTGGTCTTCTGGATCCACAGGGTGAGCAGGAGGTGGCAGCGTGGCCATGGCTACCTGAGCGCTGTGAGCTCTGGTTCCTGGCTCATCAGTCCCCTCCTTGGCTCCCAGGTCACTCTGCTCTTTTGCAAGTGGCAGTAGCCACAGTGGCTACCGGGCTGGGTTTCCTCTGTCATTTGAAGCTGTACAAGCCTAATTGAGGAACTGGAAAAAACAGGCCCCAACACGCCAGTAGCTCCCAGAGCTCAAGACATGGGAGACAGAATAAGAATGTGGCCAGTCCAGTGGACTCAGACGTAGAGAGAGGGGTAGGGTTTCAAATAATGCCACGACTGAAGCAAATCTTTATATCAAATAGCCCACATCTGTTTCGAGGGGGTCCTTGCCCTGAACCTGGCTCCAGGAATACTCAGAACTCTCTTAGGCCACTGTAGAAGCCGGACTTCTTCATTCCAAACCAAAATATTTGGGAGGACAGGATGTCATTTAAATTCAAGTGTGTAAACTTTTAACACCATCCCCTAGGACAGCGGTCAGCAAACTGCAGCTCGTGAGCCACATGCAGCTCTTTGGCCCCTTGAGTGTGGCTCTTCCACAAAATACCATGTTCGGGCGTGCATGTACAGTGCAATTGAAACTTCGTGGCCCATGTGCAGAAGTCGGTTTTCGGCCTGGGCAAAACAAGTATACACGACGAATGTGGATGGGAGAGTTGGAAGGGGTCAACCTCAGCGAACGTACCTCAATCAGATTGAGGATGTTTTTAGCAAAGGCCAGCTTAGGAGTACCCTAATTAAGTTAATAACAATGTACCTACCTATATAGTTTAAGTTTAAAAAATTTGGCTCTCAAAAGAAATTTCAATCGTCGTACTGTTGATATTTGGCTCTGTTGACTAATGAGTTTGCCGACCACTGCCCAGGGATTTCTAAGCTCTACAACTTCAAAGCCTTAGGAGGAGGGATGTGATTCTAGTTGCAATTTAAGAAAGACAATTCAAAGTGCATTTGTTCCTTACTTGCCCACCTCCCACCACACACACACACACACACACACACACACACACGGTCCCCCTTAAGAAAGGATACTGGGCTGACTTCTGATCTTGCAGCTTGGCCCTAAGCCCAACATATGTTTTAATATATAAACTTTGAGCTTATATATTGTTGATCCACTGAATCCAGTATGTAGGATCATAAATCAAATATTCCCTCTCTGAAGATCATATTTGGAGGGCTCCCTGTGTTGGTGTCAAAATGGTACCAGGTGTTAGGCCAGTGGAGTCAGACTGGACCTTGGTTCAGCAACCTCAGTACTCAGTACTCAGCTAAGAAAGAATTCAGAGCCAAGACTCAAACTATAAGAACAAGTTTATTTAGGAAGTCACTGAGGTAGAAGAAGTGACCCATAGAGAAAATGCACTCAGGAAACAAGTTACAGAGATAAAAGAAGGCCTCTTGGAGCTTAGGAGAGAGAAACAAGGAGAACTTCCTGGGCCAAGGGGTGAGGAAAAGTGTGGGCGGGCTCAAGGGAGAATCCCAATAGACTACTCACAGCTTTTCAGGTGTATCCCATCTCTCTCCATCCACTATGGAAAAAATCCAACCATGGCTTCTGCAGGGCCAAGGCAAAGGTCAATGCCCACAGTTTCTGCTTCCTAGTCCTTGGGAGCCCACACAGTCTGTCTCAGGCCCCAGGTCACATGTTCCTGGGCAGGAGTGAACAGGAACCAACAGGGCAAGTGTGGGTCCCAAGCAAGAGAAAGAGCTTTTTTGTTCTCCTGGGGTTTTAACCAGGAACTTTTTAAAACTAGCCAATTAACGTTCCAAGTTTTTGTGGGCTTCTGATGGGTCCAATGATCTCTTTCCTAGTTAGACCAACAGGTCTAGAGTCAAGCACCTCTCCGTGCTCCATTTTGAGTTTACCAGGCATGTCCTTGTCTCCCCCTGCTTCCCTCTTCCACACAAACAATCAGGTACCCGAGAGGGGGAAGAGGAGTATGAATCCCCTTGGAGGGACAATGCTGCGATTCCCTGGGGTGTGAAGCTGTAGCTTCCTGGTGAAACAAACAGGCATCATGTCCCATACACTTTGCTTCCTTTCCCTCATTAATATCAAGTGTATTAGGGTAACAGTTTCAGGTTCATGGTCTCTACTGATTGGTCAGTATCAGGGCAGAGGGTCATTTGTCAATGCAGCTGATCTTGTTTTTCTTTTTTAAAAATACGTTTTTATTGATTTCAGAACAGAAGGGAGAGGGAGAGAGAGAAAAATCAATGATGAGAGAATCACGGATAGGCTGCCTCCTGCACGCCCCCTCCTGGGGGTCGAGCTCCCAACCTGGCGAGTGCCCTCATTGGGAGTGGAACCGCGACCTCCTGGGCTCGGAGACTTTTGTTTATTTTATATAACCGTGACCTCTTGGTTCATGGGTTGACACTCAACCACTGAGCCACACTGGGCAATGCAGCTGGTCCTGATGTCAGCCATGGAATCGCTTATCTGTTTTTGCTGCTTTTCTGGGCCTGGAGCTGAAACACAACTGAGGCCTAGATGTTATCCCTAGGGGTTAATGCTTAGGGAGTAGTGCGTGTTAGGAATGCTCTGAACTGATGTCATGGGAATAACATGACGTGTCACTGCACCATACCCTGATTGGCTTAAGGGTGTGGTTTCACAATCTGGCCTGAATGTCTAACCTGAGGAGGGTGGAGCAACAGGGCCCGGGGCCGTTTCAAATGCCTGCCAGGAAGTGGTGCAAAACTATCTTTGTCTCCTACAGTAAGGAAGCCTGAGTAGATTTGAGTACAAAATTAAAGGTTATAAAAAGGAAATGGAGTTAATCTATACTAACAATAGAGGAATATGCTATCGTCTGGGATGCTATCACAGTAACAGTAACGACCAAACAGCAGGCTGCGAGGGGTGACAAGACCCGTAGAGGAGTTAGTGAGGGATGACCAAACTATTGAACAGCAGGCTGCACGGGGGACCAGGCCTACAGGAGGGGACAGTTGGGGGTGACCAGGCTGGCAGGGGTGGCAGTTAGGGGCAATCAGGCCGGCCAGAGGGCATTTGGGGGTGATTAGGCTGGCAGGGTGGGCAGTGAGGGGTGGCCAGGCCGGTGGGGAGAGGTAGTTAGGAGTGACCAGGCCAGCAGGGGAACAGCAACCCGAGCAGTAAGGAGTGAGCAGGTGGGTGGTAAAGAGTGAGGGATCTCAGATTGCAAGAGGGATGTCCAACTGCTGGCTTAGGCCTGATCCTAAGCCGGCAGGCAGATAGCCCTCAAGGAGTACCAGACTGTGAGCAAGCAGACATCCCCTGACAGGTCCTGGACTGTGAGGACTGCGAGGAGAAAGAAAATTAATACCTAGGTGCGTTACAGGGAAACACACACACAAAAAAAAAAGGCAGAGAACATCTTAAAAGTAGTCAGAAGAAAACCGGCAGGCAGACATTTCTCAAGGGGTCCCAGACTGCAAGAGGGCTCAGGCCAGGCTTTGAGTCCCTCACTTCCCCGCCAGTGCACAAATTTTGTGCATTGGGCCTCTAGTATATAATAAAGGGCTGATATGCAAATTGACCAAATTGCAGAATGACTGGTTGCTATGATGCACACTGACCACCGGGGGCAGATGCTCAACACAGGTGGTCAGTGCGCTCCCACAGGGGAGCACTGCTCAGCCAGAAGCCAGGCTCATGGCTGGTGAGTGCAGCAGTGGTGGTGGTGGGAACCTCTCCTACCTCTGTGGCAGCACTAAAGATGTCCAATGGCTTAGGCCCACTCCCCGTCGGACATCCCCCAAGGGCTCCCAGACTGTGAGAGCGTGCAGGCCGGGCTTAGGGACCCCCCAAGTGCACAAATTTTGTGCACCAGGCCTCTAGTATGTATATATAATTGATTTCAAAGAGGATGGGAGAGAGAGTAACATCAATGATAAGAATCATTGATCAGCTGTCTCCTGCATGCCCTACACTGGGGGTCAAGTTGCAAACATGACATGTGCCCTGACCAGGAATTGAACCGTGACCTCCTGGTTCATAGGTCAACACTCAACCACTGAGCCACACTGGCCGGGCAGATTCTCTTACTTTTGAAGCCTGCAGGAAGTGGCTGGGGATGTTGTCATAGTACACCTTTTTCTGGTGTGTTCTAAGGTTATTCTCAAATTTATTATTTTTCAACAAACCATTTTATTTGAAATTTTGATTCTGTGGAATGCGCTTGTTTGTATTTCAAGTTCTGGCACATAGTCTTTGTTAATGGCGTTGCTAAGATATGTTATGTACTTTTAAAAGCAGCCCTTGAAATTTAGGAAGCATTTGGCCTACATGTTACTACAGAGCATATTGAAATTTGTTTTCCTTTCATCTCCTTCCCAATAAAAGCAGCCGCACGGCTTATCCCTTTAGCTTCCTCAGAACTTCCTTTCAGAATTCCCGACCTATTACGGCACATTCACATACCAGAAACAAGATGCCTTTTCATGCTGTCAACCTTTTTCATCTGAAATGTAAATTAATTCTTGCTGGTATGCCTGACAGAGATCAAAGTCAGGCATTAACCTTCTTGGGCTTTCTGGGGAATCCATCCCCAGGACCCGGCTGCCACTGTAGCGGCCAGTGTCCCTGTGATGGGGCCCTCCTCCAGGCAGCCCTTGGTGTAGGAGCCACTATTTCAAAGACTCAGAGTTCTTTTGTAACCCACCTCATTATCACTTTAAATTAGGTGAGAAGTGATCTGCCTGGCCAGTGTGCGCGCGGCGTGTGTGTGTGTGTGTGTGTGTGTGTGTGAGAGAGAGAGAGAGAGAGAGAGAGAGAGAGAGAGAGAGAGAGAGAGAATGAGAGAGGGGGACACACGCTGCTGCTTGTGTTAACTGTGGGCCCTTTGCTCAGATTCCTGGAGCTTGCTGAAGTGGTTCTGACAGCCAGTGATCTCGGTGTGATAGAGGAAGGGACTGGGCTCCAGATTGGCAACCTCTCCCCTTGCTCAGTGGGTCACTTCTTGCCTGTCAGTCTTTGAGGTAGGCCGCATTTACATTTTCAAAATAAACAGATGCCTTACAAATACAAGAGCCGGTGGTCTAGAGATCTCTGTGGGCCCAAACAGTTCATCAGCCAGTGGTCAAATGCTGGGAGAGAAAGCAAGCGGGAAAACATGCCCTAGGCACAGGCACATCCATTTCCTATGTGTATAGCACTGCGCTGCAACAGAGGGCCTTTATGAGAGCTGGGGTCTTGGGGAGGGAGAGCTGAGGATCCCAAACCAAAGTATAGTTTATAGTTTGTCAGTCTCCTTATGAGGGTGGCGGCCACAGAGCGGAGGGGAGAGGTCCCAGAGGGATAGCAACTTTGGATGCATCTTGGTGAGAAGTGGCATGTTGTATTTTTATTGTTGGTTAATGGTGATAACAGGCTTTTGCCATAGGAAAAATGTTTTCCTTTAAACTCCAAAGAATTAAAAGTATACATTTTAAATCAGAAAAATAAGATTGTACATATTAGTGTACAATAGTTTAAGTAAGAATTAAGGGATATATTATTCCATTACTAATCTACTTTTAAAAATGAACTCAATTTCAGAAAGTGGATATAACTAGATTTATTCAGGTAAAAATGCACCCATTCCTCAGTGAATACTATCAAAACAAACAACCTGTGGGGAATTTTTAAAAGAGCTACAATGTCTCATTCTTTAACTTTTCCAAAGTCCTGGCTTTAAAACTGCCTTTCTAGTTCCAGATTCATTTTTTAAATGAGGGCAAAGTGGTGGGCCTGCCCCTCTCAGAGGAAATGCCTGGAGGAGGTGACAGCGGAGCCCTAGGGCTGGGAACAGAATTTCAAAGAGTGTCTTCTCAGAGGAAGGAGGAGCAGGCTCTTCCTTCGTTCTTCCTCCCTCCCCCACCCCCCCCAACCCCCAGCACCCCAGGAGCAGGAAGAGCCCATTGGTTTACAGAACATGTTCATTGATTGCTTCAGTGCTGTGGACACTGTTGTTTTCTCTTCCTCTCTGTCCTCTGATCAACTTCTACTTACTCTCCAACTTGGCCTTTTCAACAACACAGATGTTCTCAGAAGATAACAATAGCGCTATGAAAACCATGGCCATTCTCCTTCTGATGCCCTTGGCGGGGGGGGTGGGGAGTGCTTTTCAGAGTGTCAGCTACAACTCTGCCAAGGCTGAGGGCGCCTTCCAGGAGCCTGTGAACAGGCATTTTAAACTGGCTGCAGCCGGAACCGCGGGGCGCTTCATGTGACGCCAGCCATAGGAGTTGCTTTAAATGCTGGTTCCCAGGGAGAAAGCAAGCGTGGGGTCCAGACAAGCTCCAGCACCCTGGGGCACAATTTCTGATGGCAACTTAGAGGCTATTTAACTTCTTCTAGAAACCTGGGCCTGCAGGATGAGAGAATGAGGTTTTTAGTGTTTGAAACTGCCTGAGCTTTTCAACCTCTTTCAGTGCAAGGCCTCCTTCTAGCCTTTTCTAACTAAAGGCCGGTGCCTTTAGCACGTTGGGGGCTTGGCAATGACTAGCTAGGTGGTTGCAGCAATTCCCCAGAACTACATTTCCAGGAATATCCCGAGGTATGCAGAGCAACTATATTTTAAATTAGAAAATTAATTTCTTTCATTTTCTTATTCAGCTACTATTTGCTAAGCACCTCCTTTATGCTGGGGCTACCATGGTGAACAATGGGACTTAATCGGAGGCTTTAAATTTTCCATCTCTAATACAGACGGCTATAAAACATGCGTTCCCTCAAAGGGGTACTGTTTGTATAAATCCGACACTCTAGATTATGTCAACACTCATTGGAAGATGTTCTCTACAATGCCAGTGCAAAACGAAGAGCCAAAATCATTATAAAATATAGCTGAGGATATGCAGTGAAGTGACCCATGCTTCTCCATGATCATGGTGGATACTTTTCATTCTGACGAAGCTGTGCATCAGCAGATCGTTGCTCACAAACCAAACAGTAGAGGGAGGTCAAGGGAATGTACCATGAGGGAAAAGGTCCACAGTGAACAAACAGAAGAAAAACAAGCATGCCCTCTGTCATGCCCTCTATCACTTCTTTCTGAGTCTCCATTTGTCATTCTGCCTCTATCTCACTGTTTCTCCACTCATTTCATTTCTCTGTCTTAGAAAGATTCCTCATCATTTCATGCAGAATCTTAATTTCTCAAAATGCGAGAGAAGACGGGTTCCAAACTTTTCCTGGTCATCAGGCAGAAGCCACCTGCCTGCCCTTTGCTGGCGTGGTAGGCCATATCCACGCAAGAAGGAAGACACAGCCAGGGAAATGAATTATCTGGTGCCCTGGGCTTGGGACGAGTTGTAAACTGCAAACTAGCTCCACTGTCTCCTAAACTTTTAACAAAAAACAGGGTTTCCTTCAGCTTATGCAAGGGGTCCTGCTCATCTACTCACACACTGCCTGGATTTCTCTAACTCTAAAGAGCTGTGGCTGACTGGAGGAGGAAAATGTTTGGAACTTGGAACAAGTACTTCAGGAAAACATGCCTTGTCTGTGAATGGGATCAGCACCTACAGGGAAACCCCAAGCATGGCTTAGAGGAAGTGGCTTATAGCTGAGCAAAGGCCTGGCCTGTGGCTGCAAGGTTCTGTCAAGAAATGGACTCTGCCCAACCTCGGTGGGACGCACACACTAGAATTCTTGCCATGAAGTGACTTGGAAGGCAGAGGAGTGTCTTTTGCTGTGAAATCAAATTATTGCCCGTTAGAAGGAAACCCCCGGAGGGCAGGGTACTATTTATCTGGTGCACAGAGAGGAAGCTGAAAAGCCATCGTGGACTTGAGGTCTGCGGATGCCTGTCATACTGATGTGGCATGGAAATGTGCGTAAGGCGCTGGCACCCCCAGGACTTAGATTCAAATTCCAGAGACTCTTCAATTCGGAATAAATTTCTCCTCATGTGGCGCTCCAGACCTGGCTACAAAGAGGTGGTGTGCGAAATGGCACCTTTACCACCTCAACATTGAGTGGGGCAGCATTATTATGGTCAACAACATACCCAAGTGGCCTCTACTTTTCAAGTTTTTTAAAATATAAACTCATAAAATGTGCACATTTTATGACCTTTATTAGTTATTTATCCACATAATAAAGAAACATTTACAGAAAAAATTAACTGTGCCCTGGCAAGATGATCAAATTCCCCTTCCCCCCACACCTTAAAAGTCTCCTGTGTGTAGACAGATTTTGTTTTCTGCTTTAACAGATGAAACAGAAGTCTAAATAACTTGTTTCCCCTTATGGGTTGTGTGAGTTTAGGAATTGTTATCAGAGTCTTCCTCTGAGTCTTCACCCAATGCTTTTTCAGTCAACCATGCCCTTTTGTTGGCTTCCCTCTGGAATAGGGCACACGGACAGCCAAAGCATTGGGAAGAGTTTTACGTATCATCCCAAGCATGGACTTTGCAGTCAAAACAATTGACTTTAAATCCTGGCTATGCCACCATTTGTCTGGTTTAGGGAAAATTACCTCTAAGCCTGTTTTCTCAACTATAAAATGGGACTCATTAAGGCCTAATTCTCAGGACTAATTTTGAAGATGATAGCAGAAGAGATATGCAAAGCTTCCTGTACAGTACCCACACCGGGCAGATATTAACTAAAGGCTAGTTCCTTTTCTGCATTCCCTTTCTAAATATGTACTTCACTGGGAAAAAAGAAGTCAATCTTGTAGGATGAGCATAATAATGTTATAACTTCAAAAAGATGAAACTATTTCTCTCATTTTCAGAGGGAAAAAAAATGTACCTGCCAAGTCTCAAATGCAGGTGCAATAAAATCTTCATAAAAAAGAAGTTTCCAAATCTTAATTTATGCTTATTTGACAGGGAAAAATTCAAATGCAATAATGGCATGTGAAAGTTTTCAGGTAGTTTTGTTTTTGTTCTTTGGAAAGAGCTGTGCTGTGTTCCATTGTGCTGAGAACTTGATTCATTTGTGCAGATACGTTTTTCATTGACTACAAAATTATTAAGACTTAGGTGGTACGCTGCTGACGTCACATTTCCCACTCACTTGTTAGAGGCCCTTCTGCAACTTGTCCTGTAGAAGAGCAAGTCCCCTCCTCACCCCTTCCACGAAGTCAGAACTTCTAAAATCCAGGAGCTAAACATCACCCAGATTTTCTGCCTGCTCGTGTGGAAAGCGAGTCGCCTCTCAGATGTCTGAAGAGTTGGAAGATCTCGGTGTGCCTATCACGTTTAACCCACAGTGACGGGTGATTGGCAGCATAAGAGCTGAGCGACAGCCCTTTGGCTGGGAGTTCAAACCCCAACACGAGGAGCCATAGCAGGATCACGGCTTGATTTGCTGTGGCCATGACGTCTGAATCGCCGAGCACAGAGGCGGAGGCAGAGGTGACAGCTGGTAGCCATTCTCCTCAATAAAGTTGTGACGGTTGAGATGTCTAAGCAACCAGATCCTGCTAATTTCACAGACTTTGAGCCAAGTGCTTAGTGTCAAAACCGGCTATGGTCAGTGATGCACATGGCTGTGAAGGGTCCCTCGTCCACAGCAAGGTCTCCCCACAGACTCTCCCCGGTGGGTTGGAAGCAATTGGATCCTGCTTTCTAGCGTCTCTCCAGTTTGAGGAGAAGAAACTCAGACAGTTTGATAAAATTGGATGAACACATATAGTCAGGTAACCCCCCTCCACAATCAAGAACAAGAAAAGTCCTCATGCCCTTTTTTGTCATTCATCCCTCTTCCCCCCACCCTCACCTCCTGGTGACCACTAATGAGTTTTCTGCTCCTATAGTTTTGCCTTTCCCAAAATGTCATATAAATGGAGTCATAGAGTATGCAGACTTTTCCATCTGGCTTCTTTCACTTAACATTGCTTTTGAGATTCATCAGTGTTGTTGCGTTTATCAGTTTATTCTTTTTCATTGCTGAGCAGAATTCCAGTGAATGGCGGTACCACAGTTTTGTCCATATACCAGTTAAAGGACATTTGTTCCCAGTCCTTGGTGATTATGAATAAAGCTGCTATAGACATTCACATCTTTATCTTTTTCAGAAAAACTTATAGAAAATGAGATAACTTTGGTTTTTAAGAAACCAGAGCTGTATGAGCAATTTACACTTTATTCAAAGCACTTTCACTCACCTTATTCCTATAATTACCATAGTATCCTTGAGAACTAGGCTAGGGATCTGAGCTCCCTGCAGTCCAGACTGCCCAACCCCTGGTCAGCTGTCCTTCCCCTGAAACATTTTCTGAACATCCTGTCTGTGCAGAACACTCTGCTAGATGGTTTTGGGGTAGTCATAAAAACAACATAAAGATTGATTTTTTTTCCAATTATCTGTTATCAGGGTAATGCAAATTAAAACCACAAGATACCATATGACCCCTATTAGAATGGCCCACATCGGGGACACTGACAAAGCAAATGCTAGTGAAGATGTGAAGCAAGAGGAACTCTCATCCACTGCTGGTGGGAAAGCAAAATGGTACGGCGAGCCACTTTGGGAGACAGTGTGTAGTTTCTTAGAAAACTAAACGTGCTCTTATCATATGATCCAGTAATTGCCCTTCGTGGTATTTACCCATACAAAAACCTGCACACAGACCTTTAAGGCAGCTTTATAATTGCCCAAATTTGGAAGCAATCAAGATGTCCTTGTGTAGGTTAATGGATCAATAAATTGTGATAGATCCAGACAATGGAATTTTATTCGGTGCTAAAAAGAAATGAACTATCAAGCCATGAAAAGACCCAAAGGAGCCTTAACATGCATATTACTAAGTGAAAGCAGCCAATCTGAAAAGGCTACAGACTGAGTGATTCCAACTATATGACATTCTGGAAAAGGCAAAACTATGGAGATAGTAAAAGGGCCAGTGGTTGTCAGGGATTAGAAGGGAGGGAAAGATGAATAGGTGGAGCACAGAGGACTTCGGGTAGTGAAACTACTCTGTATGATACATCATGATGGATACATGCCCTTGTGCATTTGTGCTGACCCATAGAATGTACAACACCAAGAGTTAACCCTCGTGTAAGTTATGGACTTTGGGTAATTGTGACGTGTCAGTGTAAGTTCATCATTTGTAACCGATGTACCGCTCCGGTGGGGGATGTTGATAATGGTGGATGGAGGTTATGCATATGTGGGGACAGAGGGTATATGGAAGACCTCTGCACCTTCCCTGAAGTTTCTGTTGTGAACCTAAAACAGCTCTAAAAAAAGTAAAGTCTTTAAAAAGGTGGAGGGGGTGGAAGGAGTCTCAAATGGAACCAGGACCAACACACCTGCCTGGGCCTTGAAAGAGGACTCAGCCAGGGCCAACTAACACAGCCGCAGGGAGCAATGGTCTATGAAGCTTCCCCCATCCGTTTTAGAAGCAGGCAGGGCATAAATTATAAGAAACAAATCCCACCTTAAACTGATGGGAGCCAGAAGAGAGCAGCAGTCCCTAGATGCATGAAGGGAAGGGGATTCCCCCAGATGGAGATGTTCCAGGTCAGGCAAGAAGCTGATTTCTAGGATAAGGGTAAACCTTCCTCTTAGCTTCCACGTTCGAGAAAGCAATTACTGGGCAGGACTGTCTTTGAACTCAAAGTTTGGTTGGGATAACTACTGGAGTTAAGTAATGGAGAATCAAAGTGGAAAAATGCTCTCATAGGCCTGAAATTACTAGATTTGTTTCGTGTGGAAGCCAGGATTTATAATGCAGCTGAGGGGGCCAATATGTCAATGAGATTCTGTTCTTTAAGAAAAATTTTGCTTTTGCAATGCTGCTTTTGCCAGTTGGACCTCCCACAAGTTGGCCTCTTTATGTTCTGATAAGATGGCTGCTGACCAGCTGTCACTCCAGCCAGAAACCACACTGGCTCCTTGTGCAATCCACCAGCAGCAGTTCGGAGGGTAAGGCTGGGCCTTTGTGCCTCATCTGTATGCGCCTTCTCTGCCAGGTACAGTGGGCACCCTTTGCCAGCTCCATTATGAGGGCAGGAAAGCTTACCCAGCCTAGATCTCTAACCAGGAAATCTACTCAGACAGGGTCCCTGCGGCCAACAGTGCTGGGCCTGTCCTCCGGTGGGTCAGCGCATGCCAGGCCAGGCCAGGCAGGGCCTCCTCCTGCAGCAGCCCAGGCAAGTGAAAGAAAGTCTGATTTTTTTACTTGGATTTATAAAGGAAAAAATAAGAGAGTAGGAGTTAATGATTTTTAAATGTTTGAATAAGTGGGGCTGCACCATGTGGTATTTAGGACTTTAGATTTTAGGGCTTGAGTTTGAACCCTAGCACTGCCACTCTCTAGCTGTGTGAACTCCTGGGCAAGTCATCGAACCTCCCTGTGCCTCTGCTTCCTCAGCTCTGAAATGGGAATAATAGTGGTCTCTACCTTTTAGAGTTACTATGAGGATTGGACAAGTTAATTTTTGTAAAGGACTTAGGAAAAAGCATGGGGCCTAATAATCCATACATATGTGTTTGTTAATAAAAATAATGGCTATTGCCCTGGCCAGTTTGGCTCAGTGGATAGAGCATCGGCCTGCGGACTGAAGGGTTCCAGGTTCGATTCCGGTCAAGGGCATGCACCGTGGTTGTGGGCACATACCCAATAGGGAGTGTGCAGGAGGCAGCTGATCGATGTTTCTCTCTCATCAATGTTTCTAACTCTCTGTCCCTCTCCCTTCCTCTCAGTAAAAAATCAATAAAATATATATTTTTAAAAATTCTAAATAATAATAATAATAATAATGGCTATTTCCCTAGCTCCTGGTCCTAATTCTTCTCCCCCTCCCTCCACCCCCTCTACCAAATCAAGCTGAATGCACATACCTGATCTTTTTCTTCTTTTCTATTTCAGTCCTTAATATCTGTCAGCTTCCTCTCCTCATATTAGTTCTCTATGGCTGCATTAACAAATTTCCCCAAACTCTCTAGTTTCAAACAACAGAAATGTATTCTCTCACAGTTTAAGAGGCTAGAATTCCAAAATCAAGGTGTCAGCAGGTGGGTTTCTGCTGGAGACTCTGAGAGAATTCTTTCCATGCCTCTCTCCTAGCTTCTGGGGTCCCCTACAATCTTTGGCATGCCTCGGCTTGTAGGCCCATCACTCCACTCTCAGCTTCCTTTGTCTCATGCATTTTCCCTGTGTCCCTCTGTGTCTTCACATGGACTTCTTTGTTGTTATTGTAGCTAATCCTCAATGGATATTTTCCCATTGATTTTTAGAGTGAGTGAAAGGGAGGGGGAGAGACAGGGAGAGAGAAACATCTGTGTGAGAGAGACACATCAATTGGTTGTCTCCTGCAACTGAGGTATGTGCCCTTGTCCGGAATTGAACCTGGGACCCTTCAGTCCTTGAACCAACGCTCTAGCCACTGAGCCAAACCAGCCAGGGCCACATGGACTTCTTATAAGGACACTAATCTGGATTTAAGATCCACCTTAATCCAGTAGTATGACCTCATCTTAAACTAACATCTGCAAAGACCCCATTTCCAACTAAGGTAACTTTCTGAGGTTCCAGGTAAAAAAGAATTTTGAGGGAACACTAGTTTACCCAGTTTACCACCTTAAAAGTTTCAGGGTGCTTTCACATCTGTTATCTCTTTTTAGTTTTATTTTATGCATTTGAATGGAAGTTCCATGAGGGTAGGGACCATGTCTTGTTAAGAGTCTGGGGGCCTGGCCGGCGTGGCTCAGTGGTTGAAGGTCATGGTTCAATTCCCATGCAGGGCACATGCCTGGGTTGTGGACTCCATCACCAGTGTGGGGCATGCAGGAGGCAGCCGATCAATGATTCTCTCTCATCACTGATATTTCTATCTCTGTCTCCCTCTCCCTTCCTCTTTGAAATCAATAAAAGCATATTTAAAAAACAAAAAAAGAGTAGTCTGGGGCAGAGCAGCAGATTACTCTGTGCTTGGCAAAATGGAGCTGGAGGCCATGAGCAGATACACCAGCCCAATGAACCCAGCTGCCTTCCCCCATCTGACCATGGTACTGTTGGCCATTGGCATGTTCTTCACCACCTGGTTCTTCGTTTATGAGGTCACCTCCACCAAGTACTAGTACACTTGGGACATCTGCAAAGAGCTCCTCATCTCCTTGGTGGCTTCGCTCTTCATGGTTGTGGGGTCCTCTGCCTGCTGATTCGGGTTAGCATCTACCTATGAGCTCCCAAGAGTTCCTGCCAGCTTCATGGAATCCCTGTAAAGTAATTTTTGTACTATTGCTGGAAGTGTCCTGCCTGCTGCTCACAAAAAGAAGGCAGATGTGTAACCATAAAAAAAAAAGGAGTCTGGTCTTAAACAAATGGAAAGATACCATGTCACCAGGTTGGGTGTGGAAAGGTGATGCCTGAGGTAGGAGAGTCACCCAGAAGGAGGGCGAGGGACAGGATGAAAAATATATCTTTAGAGGAAATAAAAAAGGAGAAAGTTTGGAGATCCCATATATTCTAATATGGTATTTCTAGAAGTAAAACAGGCAGAATTAGACATAGCCAAAGGAATAAGGAAGGCACAGGAGGAGAGAGAGCAAGCTCTAGATCTCAGATCAGGGAGAAAGGAGATGGGACAGATTAAGAATTGACTGCCTCGGGGCAGAGCCTGAAGAATACCTCCTATGTGGGAAGGAGGGGCCCTGCTGCCAGTATGGTTTCTTCTAAAGACAAGGGACCCCGTTGCAAAGCACCCTCTTCAGATACCCAAGGCAGTCTGAAGGTCCTGGAGAATAGAAGAATAGCTGGGATAAACCCTTTGGTATTTTTCTACTCAAGCCATCAGCTGTTTTGGTAGAGAAACATTTAGGTGTTCATCACTGTGAACTCAGCTGACTAGAGGATGAAAGGCTGCAATTGTGATATTCCTCAACTGAGAATAGTGTGTGGCCTGTCTTTTCTGTGACAGCATAACTGGTTGTCAACCCACACTCATCTGTGAGCAGGGCTGCAAGTGAGAAGCAAGGTAAAGGCATGCCTGAGAGGCATAGGTGTGGAGAGGAGGAGACCTTGTTCCTATATTTACTTCCCTGGTCCCCTCATGGTGGCAACAGAAAAGGCAATAGGACAGCCATACAGTTGTCAAACCAGGAGCCCTGGCCTGGTGCACTCATGACCTCTGTGTGCCACGCAGCTCCCTGTTTGACTAATGTGGTCAGTGAGACAGAGAGGTTCCGGAATTACTCAACATCACCAAGCTAGGAGGGAGCCCAGCCAGGACATGATTAATTCTCTTGTTCCCTTCCATTATGCCCTTTCCAACTACCACGCTGTGTTAAATCTTAAAAATAAGCACCGAATCTGTTGAGATTCATCATAGAGCCTCAAACCATAGGACAAATGTGGGTTTCCCTAGCCAAGTTGTATCACCCAGTTTGGTATTTCATCTAGGTGTGGGAGCATAATGTTGAGAAGTTTCTCTTCTGTTTCATTCCACAGGGCGCCCTTCGGACCAAAGCGGTGATCCACACGTTGTTGTCACAGGGGCCATCAGGGGAAGTACCCAGGTTCAAGACTGTAGTAAGCCTGGTGACCACAAAGGTGAGGCCATTAGAAGTTGGGATGGGTGTCCTGTGGGACATTCCAGAGAAGGTTCCAGAACTGGAAATGATACCCTGATATGGACCTTCTGTCTGCCACTCTTTTTTTTTTCTATAGAGAACAGCTGATTAAATTTAGAGGCAGCCTTGCAAGGACCCTGAATGGTGATTTCACAGAATCGGAGAGTGTAGACAGAGATAAGCTACCGCCTGCCTCCCTTCAACCTGTCCTCTCAGAGCACACATGCTTCTATCTGATTTACCTTAAGATTTATGGAAATTCAGCTTTTTAGCCAGATCTTTCCATGATCCTGACAGTGTACATAGACTTCAAACTAATTGAGAGCATTCATGGGGGAGGAATGACTGTGGATAAGAAATAAAAACTTGGGTATCTGGTCTAAGCCCTCCCTTAATTAACATAATTGTAAAGTGAGAGAATTGGACTAAATCAGTAGTGTTGAAACATGTTGAAAATACTGGAATCTCCCCTTTTGACAGTGTGAAGGTCCCTGGACTTCTGCTTGAAGAAGTAGCTATGCGCCCTAGCCAATTTTTCTCGGTGGATAGAGCATTGGCCTGCAGACCAAAGGGTCCCGGGTTTGATTCCAGTCAAGGGCATGTGCCTTGATTGCAGGCTCCTTCCCAGCCCGAGCTCTCGTGGGGCATGTGCAGGAGGCAACTAATTGATGTGTTTCTTTCACATCGACATTTCTCTCTGTCTTTCCCTCTCTCTTTCACTCTCTCTAAAAATCAGTGGAAAAATATCCTCGGGTGGAAAATTTTAAAAAAAGAAAGAAATGGCTGATTTCTTAAATATGACCTTTAATGCCAATGCTGGTATTTTATAAAAAGTGAGGATGAGTTGCCCTGGCTGGATTTTACAGTTGAGTTTGCAGCAACTGTTTATCTGCCAGGCCCAGCAAAGAGGCTCTGGGTCCTTCTAGCTGCTTTGTAATCTGTTACCCAGCCTATGTTTTAAGGAAATACAGAACTGGGGCTTTCCCAGGGGACAAGGAAGTTAGGGAGTGGGAGAAAAAGAGAAGGGGGACCCAGGGAGCAGCAGTGTTTCTTGAACTTGAGGAGACCTGGAGGTGGAGATAATGAGATACATTCCACTTTCAAAAGAAGCATGGCTAGCTGGTACTGACCTACCTTCTAAACCCTTTCTCCCTGGCAGAAGCCACAAATAAAAGGTCCTCCTATTGTAATCAACTCGCAGATGTGTTTTGTTTGGCCAGACATCGTGTTTTGGGTGTTTTTTTAAAAACTTTGAACCTGAATGTTTTTAGATGGGGCATACATTCTTGGTTCACCACAAACCCCACCACTCCCACACTCTTCACCTGACACCGCACACATTTATGTTACCTGGGTGGCCCCAAAGGCATTGGAGCTTGCAACACCTGCTATGTTGTTTTCTTTCTTTTTCTTCCTTTCCTGATAGTCAAATGCTTTTAGTCAAATGCTTTTTCATCTTATTGCAAAATAGTCCAGTAAAGAACTGGCTGTTTTCCTGGGAAAATGAATGGCTTGTAGAGCTCAGTCTCACTTTGGAAGGGTTCATCGCCTCAGAGCACTCCCTTCCGGTATTGCTGCATTTCATCAAACCAGAACGGAGGGACACTTCCCTGAAGGCAGGCGAGGCCTATGTGCACAGGCCTCTGTTGTCACACCTGTGCACACCTCAAGTCTAGTTTCTATGAACATTTCTGCAATTTAAGTTCATCATTTAATTGTTTCAGCCCTGTCACTGGTCTAATTCCTTAACCCGATCTATTCACTTAGGATGAATCACCCGATTTGACTTTTCTGTTTTTTTCTCCCATCTCCTTCTTTAACAATCTGCCAGAGAGATACCAGGCAATTCCAACTGTCACCAGGACATACTTCAAGTTTTGACAAGTTTGATAACCTCCTTATTTTTTACTTATTTATTTTGACCCTCTTTAAAAAATGGAAGTATAATTGACATATAGCATTATATTAAATTTCAGGTGTGCAACATAATGATGACTTCTTTTTTATTTAAGTTTACCTCTTTACTCTGACCCAAATCCTTTTCCCTGCTCTTCCAGCAAAGCTGGGGGATGGAGGAACAGACTTCATCTAAGCTTTACTAAGAGTACTCGCTAAGTTTCTGTTTGGCTTATTTTTAGACTTCAAATGACTCTTAAAAATCAATATTTTGATGACTGAAGTGTAAATGAGTAAGCAACATGGAATAAGTTTTCCCTTCAATCACATGAACAGAAATTCTGTGCATTTTTATCAGAAACCCAGGCAAAGTAACTGGAGCATTTGCTAAATTCCAAGTAAAAGTGTTGATGCCTCTTCTCTTTCTGGTGGTAGCCATGGCACCTTACCAAGGACAGTCCCAAATCAAAATGGGCTTGGTGGCCTCTCCTGGCTTTCCTTATGCCTTTTCCTCTCTGAATTGCTATCAAATTGCTATTGCTCGTTTTTATACTAAGGATCTCAAAATATGTGCACACAAAAGCAATCCTGGCTTCCACACAGATGGTACCATTTGGGCTTTGATTAGTGAGTGGTGGGTCTTGGTGCTGCTGAAATGGACCAGAAAACAAGGTTAAAAATTATTTGGCTTGGCCTGGCCAGTGTGGCTTAGTTGGTTGAGCATCATTCTGTACATCAAAAGGTGGCAGGTTCAATTCCCGGTCAGGACACATACCCAGGTTAAGGGTTCGATCCGTGGTTGGGATGCATGCAGGAGGCAACCAATCTCTCTCTCTCTCACTCTCTCTCTCTCTCTCTCTCTCTCTCTCTCTTCCTCTCTCTGGAATCCATTTTTTTTTAATTATTTGTGTCAATTTTCCTTCTTAATAAGGAAACAAAGGTATTTGTGTCCCAGATGTGGACTTCTCTTTTTTCTTTTTATGTCAGCTCTTCCTTTTATGTTGCTTATCACAGTATTTCAAGTAAGCTTGGGCCAAACAATGTGTTAGAA
>NW_006293001.1:9535659-9554659 GCF_000327345.1 Myotis davidii
CCTGCCCAGGCCGGCCAGGTCTACTAACTCTGTTCAGCGCAGGGCTGTTCCATCAGCCGCATGCTGCCGCTACTGCCCTCTTCCTCACCCAGGGCCTCTAATTTCTGTCCACCGTTGCCAGGCGGAAGCAACTTCTTTTCCTGTTAGCATGAGTTATTTTATCTGAACGAGGCCTGCCGTGACAGAACAGGTCAGTTTTGATGATATGTCCTCAACGAGGCTGCAGAAAGTCAGGGAGCAGCGCGAGGGCAAGGAGAGAGGTGCTGCGAGGGGAGACGGCACTGTATCTAATGCTGCTATTTCTGAGCCTGTGCTCCGGTGTCTAAGTGTTTGTGTGTTTTCTCTCAGTTCTGAAGGGCTTTGTAGATGGTAAAAGCAGTCCACAAGCTGAATCTCCCAACGGCCATGCAGAGACATCAAGCAACTCTGGTCCAGCCGCTGAGAAAAATCGGTGAGTCTTATCTGTAAGATTTATCAGTCTCAAATTCAGTGGCTTGTGGTGAGTTGGAGAGAGTGGAACCAAAAGTATTTCCTATCAGATTCTCCCATGGTAGAGGTCATTACCGTGTGAGCAAAATCTTTATTCTATAGCAGTGGTTCTCAACCTTCCTAATGCCGCGACCCTTTAATACAGTTTCTCATGTGGTGGTGCCCCCCAGCCATAAAATTATTTTCATTGCTACTCCATATCTGTAATTTTGCTACTGTTATGAATCGTAATGTAGACATCTGATATGCAGGATGTATTTTCATTGTTACAAATTGAACATAACTAAAGCATAGTGATTAATCACAAAAACAATATGTAATTATATTATATGTGTTTTCTGATGGTCTTAGGCGACCCCTGTGAAAGGGTCGTTCGACCCCCAAAGGGGTCAGGACCACAGGTTGAGAAACGCTGATCTATAGGGTAATCTGAAGACAATGCTGCCATTTAGGTTCTCTTTATGGTAAAACCTGTACTTGGCCTCATTAGTGGTTCTCAAATGGGGACAGTTTTGCCCCTCTTTTGTCCCCTGGATTTTGGCCATGTCCAACGACATTTTTGGTTGCACAACTTTAGGGGGAGGAGTTGTGCTAATGGAATCAGTAAGTAGATATTACACATCCTACAACACAGCGGACAGCCCCCTACAATTGAGAATCGGCTAGGCGAAAATGACAATAGTCCTGATTTTTTAAAAACCTTGGGTTTAAGCTAAAGCAAAAAGGAAGTATCATTTCTTGTTTACCCACGGGTTTTAGTTAAATATAATTCAAGACGAGTAGATCAGAGCTTGCCCAAGGCCAGAGTGCACTATTTTCAAAGTACACCTGAGCTGCTCAATCTGCAGAGGGCAGTACACTGGCTGAACGTAGTCACTTTAAGTAAGGCCAGGCCAGGCTGACACCAAGCACTGGAGACTCATGGAACTCACAGACTTCCTGTTCTTCAGGGAAGCCTTCAGAGCCTACCTTCTCTCAGAACAGGTTTCCAGGCCCCATCACACACGTCACCAGGAGGAGGAGGCAACTGCAGGAGGGAGTGAACCATGCAAAGGGAAGGTCCACCTAGAATAAAGCTTGCCTCTCTTACTTACCCCCAAATTGACTATAGGAACACTCATTAAAAGTTTACTCCATTTTTAAATTGAAAACATTTTTTGACCCAGTGATCCCATTTCTGAAAATATATCCTAAGAATCCTGAAACAAAAATCAGAAAAAATATATGCACCCCTATGTTTGTAGCAGCGCTATTTACAATACTATTTACAATAGCTAATATTTGGAAACAGCCTAAGTGCCCATCAGTAGATGAGTGGATAAAAAAGTTGTGGTACACCATGGAATACTAAGCAGCAGTTAAAAAGAAGGATCTCTTGCCCTTTGAGACAGCATGGAGGGACCTGGAGAGTATTATGCTAAGCGAAATAAGCCAGTCAGAGAAAGACAAGTATCACATGATCTCACTTATATGTAGAATCTAATTGAACAAAATAAACTGACAAACAGAATGGATCCAGAGACATGGAAGCATGGGAAAGACTGTGGAATCTCAGAGGGAAGGCAGAGGGGGTGGGTAGGTGAGAAGAGATCAACCAAAGAACTTGTATGCATATATGCATAACCCATGTACACAGACAATAGTGCAATGACAGCCTGGGGAGGTGGGGGGTTTGGGGTGGAAAGGGTCAATGGGAGAGGGGGGAAGGGGAAGATCTGTAATACTCTCAAATATAATGATACATTTAAAAAAAACTTTACTCCAGATTTGGAGAATGAAGCAGGCCATTAGAAAGTTTTTTTGCATCTTTTCACTTGAAAAAAGAAGTGGTCTTCATTTGTAATTTTTAAAATTAATTTTTAATTTTTTGAAATGTCATTAATATTTTTGAGATCTGACAAATTTATTTCTCAATACTTCTCTAGTGGTCTCAAATTACTGTTGGACTACTGTTAAAGTAGACTACTTTCCTAAATAGTAAGAAAGCTCATTTTTTAAAGGTACTTGAGGGACTATTATAGACTAACATTTCATATTAAGTTAACAAAGTTTAGAATTTCTGTTGCAGCAGAAAGACGACTGAACTTGGTAGGTGGAAGGCTTGGGTTTTGGTCCTAGTGCTAACATTTTCCAGCTGTTTGTCCTTGGGCAAGTCAGTGAACCAGTCTGGTAAATGGATCCAGCCCCAGCATGACTCCCCTCAACCTCAGCTGATGACTAACTTTATTATTATTATTTTTAAATATATTTTATTGCTTTCAGAGAGGAAGGGAGAAGAGAGAGACAGAAACATCAATGATGAGAGAGAATGGTCGATAGGCTGCCTCCTGCACGTCCCACACTGGGGATTGGGCCTGCAACCAGGCATGTGCACTGACCAGAAATCAAACTGTGACCTCCTGGTCAAAGGAGACTGGTCACTGAGCCACACCAGCTGGGCAGATGACTAACTTTACTCAGAATATCAGGACAGTCCTGTGAGCAACTTCCACTTCCCTTCCCTTCACCTTAGAATTTCTCCTTATATTCAGCTGTCTTTTCTTCCTCTACTCCCATCTCAAAAGAACACAGGTCCTCTTCCCCACACGGGGCAACCGCTCTGTTGTGTTCCTGCTCTCTAGGCCCTGCCACCAGCAGTTAGCCACCCCTTGCTTTCACATCTGTCTGTCTGCTGCTTCTTTCCCTTTTGCTTATAGCGCTCCCATTCTAACAAACCTTGCTCTTGGCCCTGTCCCTCCCTCTTCTTTTACTATCAGACTTCCTCAGACAAGCATCCAGGCCAGTTGCCTCACCAACCCCTCCCTCCTTAATCCTAAAATCTGATCTGTGCCCTCACCACATTCTAAGACTGTCCTTAGGGAGATTCGCTCCCTGTTGCTGGCGCCTCACCTTCATCAGACTCTGCAGCATCCCACTCGCGGGCCATGCTTTCCTCGGACCGCACTCTCCCACGGGGGTCTGCGGTCCTGCAGTCTTCAGGTTCTTCCTCCGAGATGTTCTTGGTCTCCATCCTCCTTCTCTCCCACCCGGCATTGAAATGCAGGCAATTCTCAGGTCCTTGACTCTCTTCTTTCTTACCTTCCACCTGGATGATACCTTCTTTCACAGGTGTACTCTGGTATCCACTCTGAGCTGTGCGAGCGTGATTCTCAGATCTCTGTTCTGAGCGTTACGCTTTTACACCCAAAGCCTGTTGCCCATGTGTGCCTGATTTACATCCCAGAGCCTCCACAGAAAAGCCCCCGGCAAGCCATCTCCTTCACCTGACCGTCCCATTCTTGTGAGTGGCACAAACACTTTCTTGTGTCCTGGCCTTCAAACTTGGCCGTCATTTTTGATCCCTACCTCTCACTTAACCCCATCCTCAATCATTTTCTTAGCGTTCTTCCTTGGTCCAGGCCTGCCATTATCTCTCTCTCTTTCCCCCTCTCTGTTCGCCCCTCTTTATAGACCAGCTTTCGTTTCTGACACCTAATCAATTGTCCTGAAGCATATTCTGACTTTTCAAAGAACTTTAATGGCTTCCCATTTTAGACTAAAAGAGGTCCAGACTTCTCAGTCTGCTATATCATGCCTCTCCCTATCTTGCTCCAATTTGTCCTTCAGCTCACCTCCTGTATGACCCTCTATGCACCCTCTGACCCTATATGGCTACCTGGAGCCAGGCTTTATATTGTTCTACCAGTGCACCTACCTCTGTTCTCTCTGTTCATTCCTTTCTATTCAATTCTTACCTATTTTTCCAAGATACATTGTCATATCCCTTTTACCCATGAAGACCTTAATTCTCTTTAACTCTTGAACCTTTATAGCAAGTTTTTAAAGTACTACTCACAGTGCAAGACAAAATAATGGCCGTGTGTCTGAATGTAAATCAATCCACTTATTTCTTCCATAAGAAAGTCTTGCTACCAATAAACATATAATCAGCTAAACTAAGCAAGGTACTTGTTGATGAATTGGCCTATATCTGGCACAAGCTCCGTGTGATACTGTGAGTGCTAGCAGTTCGCAGATGGGGTCCTCAGACCACTCTTCGTTAGTTACTCTCTGCGGCCCTTCACGTTTGCCTAGTGTTGTGGTTGACTGTGTGCTGGCAGGTCAGCTTCTCAAGGGCAAGGACTGAGTCTCCCCTCTTCCTGTTTCCAGTGCGTGCAGTGAGGTTATCAAGCTGACTTCCAAGGCCACTCTTCAGATCAGATTTTTTTTCCTTCTTTTTATTTTTATTTTTCAATTACCATTTACATTCAATATTATTGCATATTAGTTTCAGGTGTACAGATCAGTGGTTAGACAATCACATACTTTACAAAGTGATCCCCCTGATATTCCCAGTACCCACCTGGCACCATACATAGTCACTACAATATTATTGACTATATTCCTTATGCTGTACTATACATCCCCATGACTGTTTTGTAATTACCAATTTGTACTTCTCAATCTCTTCACTTTTTTTCACCCAGTTCCCCAACCCCCATCCCCTCTAGTAACCATCACAGAACTCAGATTTTTATGAGAAAAAATGTGCTTCCTTCTTCATTTTTGGGTAGTGGCAGCAACAACAAGACCCAGAATAAGTCACCAGATAGTGTGTCAGGACCTTCCTGCCCCAGGGGCTGGAGCCCCACTTTCCCTCTGTGTTTGATGGTCTCCTCGGTGCCCCGTGGATCAACCCAGGGATTGAAAGGAAGAACGTCATGTGGGCATGATGGGCATGATAAGGATAAGTGGGACATGCCAGTGGTGATGCTCACAGCAGCAAGTAACTGAGCCTCCACCCCAGACGTTAAAGGATTCCTCAGCACAAGAGGTCTGAGGACAGAAAGAAGTTCAGTGCTGGATCAGCCACTCAGGGATGTCATCAAGGACATAGGTTTCTTCATCCCTTTGCTCTGTTATCTCAGCATGTCAGTGATGCTCCCACTTATGGTCACACAGTGGCTGAAGTCATGCTAAGTATCACTTCCTCACATGGCAATGTCCAAATCAGGAAGGAAGAGGTGGATGGAAAGGAACTCTCCTCAGAAGGGTCTCTGTTTGTCAGGAAGGAAACCTTGCCCAGAAATCCCCAGCATACTTTCCTCACATCTCATTGGCCAGAATTTTCAGATGTGGCTCTACAGGGGAGCTGCAAGGGAGTCTGGGAAAGTGACCATAAGCATGTTCAGCGTCTGCATGAGAAAATGGGCAGAATAAATGGGTTGGGGACGCAACCAACAAAGAGTCCTGAAGGGATAAGAGATGGGAACAGATAGGTACTAAGGAAAGAGGAAGATACGGCAAAATCAGAGGGAAGAGTTCATAAGGAAGACCCAGACATAACAAGAAATATTGCTGAGAATGAGAATGCCATGGACATGCTGAGATCGTCATTAAGGTTCATCCCATATTTATTGTGATGTCAGGCCTTTCCCCACAGTTATCTCACCTAATTCTCACATCAGCCTTTGGGCTGGTGTTACCGACTCCAAGTTACTGGTGAGTAAAGTGGACAAGGGGAATTCTAATCAAGTAGCTTCCAAATGTTCCAGAGTTCAGAGCCAGGTTGGAGGTATCAGATTTACCTACTTGTGCACCCAATCAGCTAATCTGGGGGTCACCCAGTATCACAGAGAGAATAAATGGCAGGCCTGGGGTTTGAATCCGGATCTTCTGTCTCCAACAATAACAACAACTAATATTTGCTCTTTCTTAACAACTTCCTTACCTGCATTATCCTATTTAATCCTCCTATACATCTTATGATTTCTGACATTTAGAGATTACAAGTAACTTGCCAATGTCACTCAACGTGACAGAGTCAGGATTTGAACACAGGCCTTCTGACTCCAGAGCCCAGTCTTTTAACCAGTACATTGTAATGTCTCTCTAGGTTCCAGGCTCCAAACATTTAACCCAGCACTTTTTCTGTTCTATGCTCTCTGCAACTTTCGTTACAGCACATCTTAACTCACAACCAGCTAAAGAATAATCCTGATGGGCATAAAACTGTCTCCCTGTGACTGGTGGAGACAATTCCAGCCCTGAATCCTGGGAGAAAGCCCAAGGCCCCATGGAAAAGGTGCTCCCATCTGTGCCTGGCGGGTGGGTTAGCTTGGCTGGGGAGAAGGAAGCCTCAGGGTGAAAGAAGTCAGTGGTTGGCGTGGCGCTTCCCTGCTCTACTTCCTGTGTGAGCCCATACAGAGAAGGACAGCTTGGAAATACTCTTTTATGTCATGGGGCTTTGTTCCCATGATGGTAATCCTCCGTTTTAACGCTGATAGGTACAATAGGGAGGATTATGCCCCTTAATTTAATTTGGCCTGCATATGGCAGAGCTCTCGCAAGGCTTTTATTTGGCATACTTTAGCTCAGCTAGCCTGTTGTCCTGTAAAAAGAAGCCCCTTTGAGGAAGACAGGAGATTGATAATGCGGGTGCAGATGTTTTCACCCAGCAGCCTCTCTGTGTCTCTGTCTCTCTCTCTCTCTCTCTCTCTCTCTCTCTCTCTCTCTCTCTCTCTGTCTCTCCCTCCTTCCCTTCTACTCTCTCTAGCTTCATTGTGGGCCACTACAATGAGGATGCAGACTCAGAGCGATGGGGACCTTCGTGACTCAGGCAGCATGAGGGGAGCTGGCACCTCAC
The DNA here is from genome assembly GCF_000327345.1 of Myotis davidii. Lineage (NCBI taxonomy): Eukaryota > Metazoa > Chordata > Mammalia > Chiroptera > Vespertilionidae > Myotis > Myotis davidii. Next base: position 9,542,774 of record NW_006293001.1, read on the forward strand.
AAGAGGGGAAAGCGAGCACATATTTCTCCTGTGTGTCATCCTTGCAGCTCTGGGGCTTGGAGCCAATTGGGCTGACCTCAGAATTGATGAGCCAGAGGAACAGCCTCCCCATCGGGCCGACTGTGGGCCAGATTTTCATGTGGGCTGTGAAGTACAGATTGCCACAAATCTTGACAAATACTCTGCCTGGGGGGTCATTGCAGAAATATGTGGCAGTGCTGAGAAGATTAAACAAAACTTTTCTTTCATATCATATCAGGAGGATGTTTCCTCTCCCAGCCTTCCATTCCCAGGCTAAATTTTCCTCCCACTTTCACTCCCCCAGGAAGCTAGAGCCCTCCAACTAATGTCCTACCCTGTGGCCAAGTTTGTGCCCTAAAGCATCACCGAAGACCTGCGTGGAGCCGGATTGAAGAAGGCAGTAGGTGTGGGAGCCTTGGTAGGGAGAGTGGCCTTTTTTTATAAAGTGCTGATCTATGTGTTATCTCCTTCAGGTGGGAAGCAGATGGGCTTTGGTGACAGACCTGGGTTTAACTCTTGTTCAACTACTTACAAACTAGGAGCCTTTGTCAAGTTCTTTTAGCTTTCTGAACTTTAGTATCCTATGCTGCAAAAGGAACTAGCACAGTTCTAGATACATAATAAATGCTCAGTAACGGATGATGGTGAATTGTTGTTGGTTGTAGTAATAGAAGTAGTAGCGATAATAGTAGAATTTCTAATTGTTAATGGTTTCTGTAAAGCTAACCTGTTCTGAAGAGTCAGGACCCCTCTGACTTAGCTCTGGAGTTGTAGACTAAAATAGACCTTGAAGAATCCAGCACTGTAGACATTTTAAACAATGCTCCCTATCTACTTTTAACTTGAGAGCCAATTTTTATTTTCCCATGTTCCTGGCTCTTATCTCAGGGAGAAATCTGAGGTTGACTTTGAGCCCAAGAATCACCCTTGCCAATATGGCCAGGAATCCACTGGCACACCCTCAAATGACAACTTTCAGAGCTTACTTGATTGTTAGGGCCTTCTCAGAGTTTCTAGACTTTAAAAATATTAATTGGTCACATTTACTTTCAAAACCTTTTTGAAGCCGGAAATTTTATCACCAGCTGAAAGGAGCTTCAAGGAAAAATCTGTTTTGAGTTATATTTTTCCTTGTGGATTTGCTTATGGCTGTACATAAATATTTATCTGAACTATTTCAACAAACCTTAAATCATCAGTGATCCTTATGCAAAGGACCCTTTTAGAAGGATTGTGGATGTCAAGAATGTCAGCAATCAGTGTTCTCTTTATAGGACCAGATTCCAAGGACTGAGGCCTCTTAAAAAATATCTGGAACTGTTTGGTGGTTTTCAACATGTCTTTTGTTTCCCTATTTCTGTATATCTGTTCATGCTGTTCCTTCTGAATGAAATACTCTTGCCAGTTCTTTCTTTACCTGTTGATAGTTTACACATCCATCAAGGTCTCACCCATATGGTACCTCCTACAGCAGTGATGGCGAACCTTTTGAGCTCGGCGTGTCAGCATTTTTGAAAAACCCTAACTTAACTCTGGTGCCGTGTCACATATAGAAATTTTTTTGATATTTGCAACCATAGTAAAACAAAGATTTATATTTTTGATATTTATTTTATATATTTAAATGCCATTTAACAAAGAAAAATCAACCAAAAAAATGAGTGTCATAGGTTCATCACTGTCCTGCAGGGCCTTGAAGCAGGCTAGAGCCAGGAGAAGAGCATCCCAGGTGGGAGAAATAGCCTGGGCCACAGCCCAAAGGCAGGATATGCTGGGGGTCTCTGGGGGTCTCTGGAGAGGATGGGGTGTCCAGTGGGACGAAGCCCGAGGGTCAGGTGGGGCAGTGGTGTGAGGCGAGGAATAAGGCAGTTGAGAGCCAGGATATGAGAGGCCTTAAAAGCAGCACAAAATATTTTGGACCATATAGTATAAGCCAAAAGATGCACACCTACAGTCGCTGGGTAGGATATAGTCTACAGATGTATTTCATTTGGCTTGCACAATGTTTTTGATATTCTTAATTCATTTCTGACATATAAAAATAGAAAGAATTCATATAATAATTCAGATATCTGATGGCTCTTGAAAAATTGGAGTAATTAGCAATCTGCTAGAACTGAGTAGAAGCTGTTTTCCATTTATACCAAGTCACTGGCCTACTCATGGCCCGGCCACACCAGCATCTGAGTTTGATTCCTGCCTGTTGTGTGCAGGGGCCATGCAGGTAGAAGAGCAGGTTAGGCTGCAGACTCTGGAGACAGATTGTTTCTCTTCTAGGCCCAGGTCTATATCCAATTAGCTCCATGACTTTGGGCAAGTGAAGCATATTTCCAATAATGGTACCTATCTCATATGTCCATTGTGAGAATAAACCATAGAAAATTTTTATAAGACTACCTAGCACGTAGTAAGTGCACAAAATGTTAGCTGTTATTACTATATGCTACATGAGATAATAAATTTCAGGGCTGAAACTGTCACTCATTTCTGTATGACTCACCAAATCTAGAATCTGTGGCCACAATAGGCATAAAATAAAAGTAATTGATGAATGAATATGTGCTCCAGAAATTTTTATTTTTGTTTGGTCTAAAGCTAAATTTACTTACTTTGTCCTCAAGAAATACTTCCTATTTATCTTGAGATTGACCTGAACATAATTAATTCTTTTATAAAGTAAGAAGCCAGCTTTCTCAAAAAGCCTATGGTGCTAACAAAATAAGTAAAGGGAGATGTTACTTACATGGTGTCACTTTTCTGTAATGGATCTACATTCTTAACTCTTAAATAAACCCCAACTTTGGGAAGATGCTTAATTAATTATGTGGTTTTGTTTTAGAAGCTCAGTTATTGGCCGGTAGCTGTCTGTGGTTAATATCTTAATTTAATGGTTGGTTGCTAGGAACCAGCATGTAGTGAACTTAGTCAGAAATGATGTTGAAATGCATGTTTGACTTGGGTTCTCTGACCACCCCAACCTATGTGAGATCCGTACCTTAAGACAGTGATTTTTAGCCTGGTGCCTCAGACAAAGATGGAGCATCTCCAAAAACAATTGGGACAGTTTGGTTGATAACTAATTTTTGGTATGTCCAACATAACTGATACATAGCTGGAGTTACGACGCCACCCCACCTGTGAACATGAATGTTTGTGCTTTTGTTAATCGATCCCTAAGCAGATTTGCATCAGCAAATGACAGCATGAGCTCTGCAAAGTTGACCTGCAGTGTTGGATTCACTTTTTCTCTGGAAAATTTGCACATTTATAGAGAATTTGGGTCCAACAACTTTTAATTTTATTTGGATAAACATCATCTAAATACTCAATGATGTATTCAAGAATCTAGAAACTTGCTTTCTAACTTGTACTTTAAATGTCAAGTGACTTTCTTCTTTTATATAAAAACTAGAGGCCCAATGCATGAAAATTCATGCAAGAGTAGGCCTTCCTTCCCCCAGCTGCCAGCACCGGCTTCCCTCTCCAGCACCTGGGCTTCCCTCCTCTGGCTGCCTGCAGGCACCCAGGACCTGGGCTGGCTTCCCTCCCACCCCGGCTTCATCAGGAAGGATGTCCAGAAGATGTCTGGTCTAATTAACATATTACCCTTTTATTAGTATAGATACCTCTACTTTTTCTAAAGAAACCTCAATCTGTCTTTAGCGCGTGCTCTCTCTCACTCACTCTCTCCTTACACATACCTACATCTCTTAAAGTTCTGGTTCTGAATTTAAAGGATGATTTCAAGTAATGACAGACTCTGGCAAATTCATCTAACCATTTCAACATCTCTTGTTGCCTTTCTACATGACCCATGTTATGGGTGTAAGAAATTCTAAAAATTCACCACACCTCTGATATCTACTTTGTTGTATCTTCATGAAAACTTTTTCTACATTCAGGATCAGAAGGAATTTTTGAGCAAAATGCCTTTGAATACTGAGGCTATTTTGAAAAAATAAAAATAAACAAGAAAAAAAACTTACTCAAGTTGAAAACAATATTTATGTAAAAGTAAATTCTATATAGTGTTTCATTATGAACACTTAAAGAAACCGACAGTATAATCCTACAGGTTGAAAAAAAGATAAACTTTGTACATTTCCACAGCCTTATTAACTTGATTCCATATTCTTCCCTGGTTTAGAAGGAAAAAATAGTGTTTCAGTTCCAAGTGTCTTTTGTGAATTAAATGGCAGTTGGTGCCTACCTGTAGGGCACAGATATGCCAGCATATTTCCCGTTAGCATTGCGCCAGTCACTTTAAATTAAGAAGGAACCTGAGCAAGCCTTCCCCACAGAAACTGTTGACAGTAGTCAAGCCACACTCTGTATGCATCTCAGTAACTTCTCAGACTCCTCTCCTGGATGCGTAGACAAAACAGGAGGAGGGTTGGAGTTTTTCTTTTCATCTGAATGGTGTAGGTCAGGTCGGGGAAACAGAGAGGAATAGAGAGCTCTGGTGAAACGGAGCTCTAGCGACTGCTGTGATTGGGAAATTAGATAATAAACAGTCCCTGATACCAGGATTCTAATGGCCTAAGATCAACACAGTCTGGAGACGCAGGCAGGAGTGGCCTTCCGTGCTCTGGCTTAGACCCTCCCTGGAGAGCTCTTTGTGTCAACAAGAACAGCCAGCGCTCCTGGCCGGCTCCCAGCACTCAGAGTGGGGCTATCATTTTTGTTTGCTTTGCAAATATCTTAATGGGAAGTGGTTCAACACCACCTATGGGTTAATCTGAGGGGCTCTGCTTGGCAGCTGTTCGCTCTGAGAACCACATGGCCGGCTCGGGTGGAGAGAGTCAGGCCGACTGTTAACTACCCAGCACCAGGTTGAGGCATCTTCTTTGCTTATTGGATTTACTGGCTGGCAGGAAGCACCTTGTTGTCTTTTATTTTTAGTTTGCTCCTCCTGGGAGGGTAGTGATGTGATTCTCAGATCCAACTGTGCTTTCCCCTCTCAGGCAGGACACTTGTTTGCCTTGATTTCAGTAACATGCCACATACTTCCTTCCCCTGACTAAGCTCATTCTCATAAAACCTAAAATCTGGTATTAACAGTGATGGTGTGGTGGTGGGAGCAGTGGTATTGTCACAGAAAGAAGGACCTCGTATGTTAGCCTGCAGGGCAGGTAAAGCCTCCGCTCTTGTCCACCCAGGAGCTATAGAATCAAGTAGGTACTGAATTTCTAAACCATCCCTGCTCTACTGTTCCCTTCGTTTTCTCCTCCCCTTCTTCCTGAATGTGGCTTTTACTTGTCTTGACCCTTGGGAATGCTTCCCTGGGTAACTTGGCCAAGTCACGTCTTTCTGGATTCTGTCAGCCGACATGGGCACAAACGAGCTTCCTTTGTGCTTTCCTCGCTGGATTTCGGGCAGGCGCGGATGGTTTCCACCAAGCAGGTTCCCAGAGGAATGACAGACTTGGAGGCAGTTTCCAACTGCTCCATGTAAAAATGGAAAAGTTCAGATGACTCTTAAGATCCTGGAAAAAAATGCCCAGCTACCTGAAGGAACAACTGCTCAGCCTTCTTTCTAAGACCTTTTCCTTTCCTGAGGGGTTCCACACATATCCTTTGGTTGCCCGGTGGTTGACAGCAGGGGTCCTGGAGTCAACCAGGCCTTGATGAACTTATTTTCTCAGAGCCTTCATTTCCTCATCTTTTTAAAAAATATATATTTTATTGATTTTTTTACAGAGAGGAAGGGAGTGGGATAGAGAGTTAGAAACATCGATGAGAGAGAAACATTGATCAGCTGCCTCCTGCACACCCACCACTGGGGATGTGCCCGCAACCAAGGTACATGCCCTTGACGGGAATCAAACCCGGGACCCTTGAGTCCGCAAGCCAATGCTCTATCCTCTGAGCCAACCGGTTAGGGCCATTTCCTCATCTTTAAATTGAAAAGGAAATGGCACAGTATCTACCTCACCACATCTTGAAAGTTAAATGAGTTAAATACGACCTGCATGGCATCCCACCTGACACATAAAAGCACTCACTAGTAGTAATAAGGAGAATGATTGTTACCTTCGCGGAATCCAGCTTTCTTGATATAGTCCTTAGCATTATGCATTTTTTTCTGAAGTACTCATGTTGAAGTCTGTTACTCCCACCCCTTTAAAGTTAAGCCAGTGCCAAATTGAGGCCAAATTGAGTATCAGAGTAAATAATGATAATGAAAGAAAACAATATATTGAATAAAATAAGAATTTATAAACCACATTGATAGAGAGAAGGAAAGAAAAAGAAAGGAGGAAGGGAGGGAGGGAGAAAGAAAGGAAGGAAAAATAGAGTAAGCTTTTCACTGCAATAGAATGTGAAATAATAAATATAGGGGAAATAATGAAAACAGGAAATTATCTAGTCATCATTGTCTCAGGCAAGAATCATCAATGGATGCTAAAGCTAGTATGTGAAAGTTTAAGGAGTAACAAGTTACTTTCACAGTCTCAGAGTAAGTCTCCATGAGATACTCATTAATGGTACCAGGGCAGTGGGGAGACCTGGCAGAACCACCTTCGCCAAGTGATGAAAGTCAGTATCACCAGCATGTGGCTTCTGATAGGATGCCCTGAGAAGAACACACCATCACTTCTGTGGACTTTTTTGCGAAACGTGCAATACCTGAACTTAATCACAAGGAAACAGCGGACAAACCAAACAGAGGAACCTCTTCCAAAATGACCTGTAAGCTCCAGGATGAAGCACAAAGGAAGACTGAGGAACTGCTCCAGATGAAAGGAGACTAAAGGAACATGCCGACTGTATGCAGTGTATGACCCAGCGTTTTCTTTTGCTGTAGCAGGCAGCATGGGCAAAATTGGCATTGGATACATTCGATAATAGTATGATATTGACATTAATTTTGTGATTTTATTACTTTATTATAATCAGACTAGATGCCTGGTGCACGGATTCATGCACATTGAAAGAAAATTAATTAGAAGCTGGCTGACGGGCCAGGACTAGACGAGATGGGCTGGACACACTCTGGAGCCAACCTCCTGTGGACCCTCCCTGGCCGGCCGCACCTGCGGCGGCACCAGGGCTCGAAGGGCATCTGCAAAGTGAGCGGGGTTCCTCTGGCAGGTAGTGTTCCTCAGCCTGGCCTACGGGGACTGGGCCAAAACTAGCAGTCCAACATCCCCAGAGGGGTCCCGGAGTGTGAGAGGGCACTCTGCAAAGTTGCTGTCACTAGGCAGCTCCTGCATTGAGCCTCTGCCCCCTGGCGGTCATTGCGCATCATAGCTACCGGCCAGTTGGCCAGTTGGCTGGTTGCTTAGGCTTTTAGCATATAGATAAGAGAATGCCCTTGCTTTTAAGAAATACACATGGAGATATTTAGGGATAAAGGAGTATAAGGTACAACTGATAATCAGATGGTTCAGAAAGCCATGGCCGGGTGGCTCAGTTGGTTGGAGCATCATCCTGTGCACAAAAAGGTTGCGAGTTTGATTCCTGGTCAGGGCACATACCTAGGTTGTGGGTTCCATCCCCAGTGTGTATGAGAGGTAAATGATTGATGTTTATATCTCACATCCATGTCTCTCTCTTTCTCTCTCTCTCTCTCTCTCTCTCTTCCTTACTCACTCCCTCCTTTCCTCTATTTCTGAAAATTAATGGAAAAATATCCTCAGGTGAGGATTAACAAAAAATAATGGTTCAGAAAAAAATTGTGTGTGTGTGTGTGTGTGTGTGTGTGTGTGTGTGTGTATAAAGCGAGAGAGAGAGAGGAGAGGAGGTAAGGTAACTGTGAACATTGCTAATATTTGGAGAATCTGTTGAAGAATATACAGAATCCCCCATACTATTCTTGCTTCTTTTCTATAAATATGAAATTAAGTAAAAACAAAAAGTTAAAAAATAAGTTAGTGCTACTTCCTCCCTTTAGACTGGGCACTTCATTAGCAATTCTCTCTTTGGATCCTGACCCTCTCCAGCCACACCTGAACGTCTGTCCACATCAGCATTGCACTGGTTGGTGCCTGTCCTAGAGCTTCTCCACTGAGACGGAGCTGATCAGTCACTCCCCGCAATCCTGTTCGCACTTTTTTACTGCATTTTAAAAAATCCCCTAAAATGTTCCTCCCTCCCTTCCTGCCCTCCACCTCTCCTGTCTTTGGGCCTCATCATTTGGTGCCATGTTCATCATGCACCTCAGTACTACTTTCAGAATTAAAGGAGGAAAACTGGGTTAAATATTTTTCTTTTGGGGGTGACAAGAGCATTGTATAAGGAATGCAGGTGTTAGACCTCTCTTGCTCCCTCTGACTTGCTTGGAAAAATCACATCACCTTTCTGTCCCTGGAATTTACCCACTTCCAGCATGAAAAATCTATAATAATAAAAGCATAATGTGCTAATTAGACCGGACAGCTGAACAACCTTCCAGAGATCATTCCTGATGTCCTTCTGGATGAAGCCATGGTGGCAGGAGCTGAGGCAGAGGCGGTTAGGGGCAATCAGGCAGGCAAGCGAGAGTTAGGGGTGATGAGGCAGGCAGGCAGAGTGGTTAGGAGCAAGCAGGCAGGCAGGTGGGTAGTTAGGGGCAATCAGGCAGGCAGGCGAGTGGTTAGGGGTGATCAGGCAGGCAGGCAGGTGAGTGGTTAGGGGCGATCAGGCAAGCAAGTGGTTAGGAGCCAGTGGTCCCAGGTTGGGAGAGGGATGCCTGACTGCCAGTTTAGGCCTGAGGGATCAGACCTAAACTGGCAGTCAGACATCCCCAGAGGGGTCCTAGATTTCGAGAGGGTGCAGGCCAGGCTGAGGGACACCCTCCCCCCACCCCCCACCCCCGCACAGATTTAGTGCACCAGGCCTGAAGTTTTCTTTGCCCCCACAGATCTATACCCTGGGATAATTTAATCTCTTTTTATTATTGTTTAATTTTGTAAGGATTTTAATTGATTTTTAGAGAGAGAGGAAGGGTGAGGGAGAAAGAGAAAGAAACATCAATGTGAGCGTGAAACATTGATTGGCTGCCTCCTGCATGCCCCCTACAAGGGATCAAGCGCAAAACCACAAGCATGTGCCCAGCCCAGAATCGAACCAGCAACCTTTCATGCATGGGGCAATGTGGTTCAATCAACTGAACCACATCTGCCAGTGCCTAATTCAGTCTTTAAAGTGCTGCAAATGTAACTCAAAAGGAACTCAACCCACAAATTACCTTGTGATCCCGCCCAAAGGAGAGATAGGTTACAGAAAGAAATACTCCAGCTAGCTGTCATTATCATTCTCCCTTCTTTCAAGCCTGAAGTTCCCAAATTCAGGGATTTGTCTTTCAGAAGTACAAAATTATAAACAATAAGTATAACACCTTGTTAAGTATCTTTTTTATTTCAACATTCTTGCAGTGTATACCTCTCTTAATTTAATCCTTTAAAAATCCTTTGTCTTATGTTTTTATTTTGTTCTACCTGAAAGAACAAATGTAATTCTTTTCCCCCAGCTTGGCAATAATTTTTATTTCTATTTTGCAGATGATGAGCTGCAGTGCTAATTTGTCCAAGTTAGAGTTGCCACATTTAGCAAATGAAAATGCAGGATACCCACTTAAATATGGATTTTATATAAGCAACAGTTATTTTTTATGTCCCAAAAAGTATTTAAAAAAAACCCATATACTAAAAATTATGCATTGTTTACCTGGAATTCAAATTTAACTGTGTGTCCTTTATTTTATCTGGGAATACTAGTCCAAGTTCTTTGGAACTAATATATCATGAATATGTATTTGTATATCATGAATATATATCATGAAATGTGTTGCTAAACCTTTACCAAGTGTTGACAACAGCCCTCTGACCTCTATGTGCTATAACACATAGTGTTTTTTTTCTTCTTTAAGAGCTTTTGATTAAAAACATATCCAAAGACATCAATTCCCATTTATTTATTATGGACTTCACTCAGATGTCACCTTCTGTAGCCACTTAGGCTAAAATTGCAGGTGCTGCCTCGAACAATTCCCATAGCCTTTCCCAGCTTTAATTTTCTTCTTTGGCATGTCTATTTAATATGCTTTCATATTTACTTATTTATTTTTTTGATTGTCTGCCTCACCTAGAATGTAGGTTCTTATGAGCACAGGATCTTGGATCAGCTATTTCCCCGATAATAGTAGGAGACACATTGAAGGTGCTCAGCAAATATTTGTGGAACGAGTGAATGGTGTCTGTGAGGCTACTGAGGACGTTACATTGCACATGTAATATACACCATTCTCACAATCATTCAGAATCTCAAAAGGCTTGTTACTGACTCAATAGACACAAGGTAAGGAAAAAGTCAGCAGGCTAGTGATCAAGGGGTATCTGCATATATAGCTCGGCTGAACTTACTCTGCCTCTAGAACTAAATGTTAGTTGACCCCGGTGTCATTCCTTAAGATCCCAAATACAATCTGGAAGGGTCCTGTAGTAAAATGGCACTGGATGCTGAGAGCACAGGCTCCGTGTCCACCAGCTCTGGATTTGTATCTTGGGGTGTGACCTGAAAAGGTTACTTAAACAGCTCAAGCTTTGGCTGTGAAATGGGTACCCTGGTCGTACCTATGCTGCCAGCACTGAGGTGAGGATTAAATGAGATGATCCAGTCAAGTCCTCAGAAGAGTAAAGCGTGGTTCAGCCTTCAGGCTGTGCTGTGGCCCTCAGCCCACGGCCAGGCGTTATTTTGGGTGATGATGCTCACTACTGCATCTTAATTCCAGCTCGGGTCTGAGGCTGGGTTTTCTCTCGGCTCCCTTGGATGCTGACCAAGAACTGGAGTAGGTTTTATGGGTGGCTCTTGATCAAGTGCCCTTTTGTCCAATAAAGCAAGCATTCTCAGCAGAAAGAAAGAAGAAAAGCCTTTTGCTCCTACCTTAGATTTCATACAGTGACAACTGCCTGCACGAAAGTAGTGAAACAGGACAAAAATGAGAATGCAAAAACTGGCAAATTAAGGCTGTTATGGGCTCACAGTTAAGGAAAAGCAGTGAGGCAAACAAATATCACATTTAAAGGACTCAGTGGGATTTGGGAAATTAGCATAAGTACATAAATAAGTAGTGCTAATTTAGAGCAATGGCATTATGAAATATTTATCGGCCTTTTTGAGTCATTTTGATGAATCTGTCCTTGAGCCATGTTCTTTTTTAAAATTAAATGTATTAGGATGACATTGGTCAACATGGACATATAGGTTTCAGGTGTGGGTTTCTATATTACAAGATCTATATATTGCATTCTAGAAACCCCAGCTTTCCAGCCTTTGTAATAAAAGATGATTAACTTATGCATTTTGACACGGTAATTTGTTCTTCTTAAAACATTTTATTACCTTACACTTGTGGGGAGATTCAAATCTGAGTATCATTCCACATGTACACCCTCAGCCCTTAGAATGTTCACATTCTATCTAATAAAATAGTGATATGCAAATTGGCCATCACTCCAACACACTAGATGGCCTCCCCCATGTAGACAAAAGATGGCCGCCACAAGATGGCCAGTAGGGGCGGGCAGTTGTGGGCGATCAGGCCAGCAGGGGAGGGTAGTTAGGGATGACCAGGCCAGGGGATGACAATTGGGGGGGACCAGCCCTGCAGAGGAGAGCAGTTGGGGGGACCCAGGCCTTCAAGGGAAGGCAGTTGGGGGCACCAGCCCTGTAGGGGAGGGCAGTTAGAGGCAATCAGGCCAGCAGTGGAGGAGAATTAGAGGCTACTGGGCTGGCAAGGGAGGGAAGTTAGGGGTGACCAGGCCAGCAGGGGAGGACAGTTAGGGGTGACCAGGATGGCAAGGGAGGGAAATTAGGGGTGACTGGGCCAGCAGGGGAGGGCAGTTGGGGGCAACCAGGCTGTCAGGGGATGGCAGGTAGGGGA
>NW_006293001.1:9557602-9565368 GCF_000327345.1 Myotis davidii
GTTTACCTGGAATTCAAATTTAACTGTGTGTCCTTTATTTTATCTGGGAATACTAGTCCAAGTTCTTTGGAACTAATATATCATGAATATGTATTTGTATATCATGAATATATATCATGAAATGTGTTGCTAAACCTTTACCAAGTGTTGACAACAGCCCTCTGACCTCTATGTGCTATAACACATAGTGTTTTTTTTCTTCTTTGAGAGCTTTTGATTAAAAACATATCCAAAGACATCAATTCCCATTTATTTATTATGGACTTCACTCAGATGTCACCTTCTGTAGCCACTTAGGCTAAAATTGCAGGTGCTGCCTCGAACAATTCCCATACCCTTTCCCAGCTTTAATTTTCTTCTTTGGCATGTCTATTTAATATGCTTTCATATTTACTTATTTATTTTTTTGATTGTCTGCCTCACCTAGAATGTAGGTTCTTATGAGCACAGGATCTTGGATCAGCTATTTCCCCGATAATAGTAGGAGACACATTGAAGGTGCTCAGCAAATATTTGTGGAACGAGTGAATGGTGTCTGTGAGGCTACTGAGGACGTTACATTGCACATGTAATATACACCATTCTCACAATCATTCAGAATCTCAAAAGGCTTGTTACTGACTCAATAGACACAAGGTAAGGAAAAAGTCAGCAGGCTAGTGATCAAGGGGTATCTGCATATATAGCTCGGCTGAACTTACTCTGCCTCTAGAACTAAATGTTAGTTGACCCCGGTGTCATTCCTTAAGATCCCAAATACAATCTGGAAGGGTCCTGTAGTAAAATGGCACTGGATGCTGAGAGCACAGGCTCCGTGTCCACCAGCTCTGGATTTGTATCTTGGGGTGTGACCTGAAAAGGTTACTTAAACAGCTCAAGCTTTGGCTGTGAAATGGGTACCCTGGTCGTACCTATGCTGCCAGCACTGAGGTGAGGATTAAATGAGATGATCCAGTCAAGTCCTCAGAAGAGTAAAGCGTGGTTCAGCCTTCAGGCTGTGCTGTGGCCCTCAGCCCACGGCCAGGCGTTATTTTGGGTGATGATGCTCACTACTGCATCTTAATTCCAGCTCGGGTCTGAGGCTGGGTTTTCTCTCGGCTCCCTTGGATGCTGACCAAGAACTGGAGTAGGTTTTATGGGTGGCTCTTGATCAAGTGCCCTTTTGTCCAATAAAGCAAGCATTCTCAGCAGAAAGAAAGAAGAAAAGCCTTTTGCTCCTACCTTAGATTTCATACAGTGACAACTGCCTGCACGAAAGTAGTGAAACAGGACAAAAATGAGAATGCAAAAACTGGCAAATTAAGGCTGTTATGGGCTCACAGTTAAGGAAAAGCAGTGAGGCAAACAAATATCACATTTAAAGGACTCAGTGGGATTTGGGAAATTAGCATAAGTACATAAATAAGTAGTGCTAATTTAGAGCAATGGCATTATGAAATATTTATCGGCCTTTTTGAGTCATTTTGATGAATCTGTCCTTGAGCCATGTTCTTTTTTAAAATTAAATGTATTAGGATGACATTGGTCAACATGAACATATAGGTTTCAGGTGTGGGTTTCTATATTACAAGATCTATATATTGCATTCTAGAAACCCCAGCTTTCCAGCCTTTGTAATAAAAGATGATTAACTTATGCATTTTGACACGGTAATTTGTTCTTCTTAAAACATTTTATTACCTTACACTTCTCTGTACCTCCAACATCACTAAATAAACATAAACAATAAAAATATGCAATGACACTTAGCTGGTACAAATCAGGGAAGAGCAGATGCATAGTGACGATGTGGGGAGATTCAAATCTGAGTATCATTCCACATGTACACCCTCAGCCCTTAGAATGTTCACATTCTATCTAATAAAATAGTGATATGCAAATTGGCCATCACTCCAACACACTAGATGGCCTCCCCCATGTAGACAAAAGATGGCCGCCACAAGATGGCCAGTAGGGGCGGGCAGTTGTGGGCGATCAGGCCAGCAGGGGAGGGTAGTTAGGGATGACCAGGCCAGGGGATGACAATTGGGGGGGACCAGCCCTGCAGAGGAGAGCAGTTGGGGGGACCCAGGCCTTCAAGGGAAGGCAGTTGGGGGCACCAGCCCTGTAGGGGAGGGCAGTTAGAGGCAATCAGGCCAGCAGTGGAGGAGAATTAGAGGCTACTGGGCTGGCAAGGGAGGGAAGTTAGGGGTGACCAGGCCAGCAGGGGAGGACAGTTAGGGGTGACCAGGATGGCAAGGGAGGGAAATTAGGGGTGACTGGGCCAGCAGGGGAGGGCAGTTGGGGGCAACCAGGCTGTCAGGGGATGGCAGTTAGGGGAAATCAGGCCTGCAGGGAGCAGTTAGGCATTGTTCAGGCTGGCAGGGGAGTGGTTAGGGGGTGATCAGGCTGGCAAGCAGAAGCAGTTAGGGGCAATCAGGCAGGTAGGCAGGCAAGTGGTTGGGAGCCAGCAGTCCTGGATTGTGAGAGGGATGTCCGACTGCCCATTTAGGCCCATCCCACCGGGCCTACAAAGGCAGTCGGACATCCCTCGAGGGGTCCCAGATTGGAAAGGGTGCAGGCTGGGCTGAGGGACCCCCCCCCCCCCTGCACAAATTTCATGCACCGGGCCTCTAGTTCCATATAGGAACTCAATTAGGACACCTGAGTTGCCATTTGGGGCTCAACCTCTGGCCAGTTCATGGAAACATGCTCAGGTCAACAAGGCATGTTTTACAAGGGCCGTGTCCCCTTCTCTGATGTCGTTCCTTAAATGTCTTAATTTACTTTCAGAACCTGAACTGACTGAAGCCATTTCTAAAGATGTTTACGTTTTCTATTATCTTTCACTGTAATAACTTCATAAGGAAATTTGTATGACTTATCTAAAGTGTGCTTTCCTTGATATTCATGGGGCTCCTGTTATGTTAAAAAATCTTGGTCTGAGCATATCTTTTGCAGGGCTGATTGACCACTGCTTCTTGGGAATAAGAAATTTACCTCTTCTTAAAAGCTCCATGTACGTGATATTTTTCAGACCTATCAAAGAAGCAGGGACAAATCTGCTTGGTTATACTGGTGAGCCTTTCTCCCAGGGCTATCAAGATGCGAGTATATAATAACTACTCCCAAATCTAGAGACAGCAGGGAAAGTAACAAAATCAACCCACAATGAATTAGCTATATCCTATCCTGTTTGAAATTAGAATATGCTTTCAAGTGTGAACGACTAATGGGTTTCTCAGTTTGTCTAGAAGCCATTTTAGATTAAAATTGATCAAAGATAAAACATAATGTTGCAAATTTTATCAAAGTTAATAAAAATTGCACAAAGAAACTTAGATGAAGTTTAGGAAATGAAGAATCAGAGAAAAACCAGTGTGTCTCTACTCCTGTCCAAGAAAAGAGTTATCGATTCTAACCCCAAAGTAAAAGAGGCCAGTTACAAGACCAGCTTGATTGATCAGGTCCTCAATGAGCACCCTGCTTCCTCTGTTATAATTTATTATGTAATTCATTCTCCAGAGTGTATCAGCCAACCAGTGAGGGGGAAAGTCCAGTCCAGATTATGCTCAATGTAAAAATCACTCACTGGCATTCTATTTTTCAAATATGATTCTTTTGCATTTAGTTAGTGTAACTCAGTCCCCCCCCCCAAAAAAAAAAATCATCACCCCTCAACAAACTGGCAAACTGAATGTTGGAGCCTGCAAAGCTGAGACCCACTCCTACTGGGCACAGTGACTTCGCCTAGTGCCGCCAGCCCGGCATGACAAAGCCAGCTGGCCTCGTGGATCTTTGCTGCAGAAGAAGAAAGATGTCAGGCATTCTCAGCAGCCGTGCACTCAGGAGCCAGCCTTCGTTCTGCCTCTCATCCCGCCACACTGGGACCAGGGTTTCAGAAGAAGGGATTAGACATGAATTTCATTTGGGGGCATGTTCAGGGCAGACGCCCAGCAGAAGAGTTCTCAATAGTGAGCGAGAGTTTCTGTCTCCCCTAGAACACACGGTTCAATGAACTGACTGCAGCCGAGCAGCCAAGCAACCAGCCCTGGAGGCAGTCTGCTTGGGACTTCAGTCGTGGCTTCAGAGAGGCTACAGGAGCCCTAGAACTATTCAGTGAAGCACGTAGAGAGAGACAGCTACCTCCTATTCACTGCCCTTGGATAACCAGACGCGCTGCTTCTGCAGTTTGGCATGTCATTTCTAATGGAAGCCGAGGACAGTGTTTCTCGTGTGCACGTTTTCTTTTGTTAATTTTCCTACAGATTCAAGATAATACCACATTTTTAAAGCGAACAGTTCCTTAATATCATTTACTTACCAGTCTATCGTCAAATGTTCCCAGTTGTTCTAAGATGTGCTTTGCAGCAGTCAGTCCATGCCAGGATCTAGAACATTACATTGCATCAAGCTGTTACGTCCCTAAATCTCACAACACTCCCTCTTTTCAGGACACTGACTTTTTAAGAGGTCAAGCCAATTCTCCCATAAAATAGCTCACCTTCTATACTTGCCTGCTTGATTCTTTGTGGTCTTAGCTTGTCCCTTTATACCTGTGTTTTGGGTAAAAGATTGAAATTAGATTGAAAGCTTTGATTAGATTCAAGTTAAATTAAATAAAATCTTTTCACAGGGTTGTTGGAAGTATTCCATGAGCTGTCCATGTACCCATGCTTTGCCAGGTGCCTGGTGCCATGTACACAAGTAGTTTGACCAAAAGAAAAAATATTAATATCCTGGGTGATGTTGAAATCTTTATATTGCCCCACATCACAAGACAGTGCTGTCTGGGGATTAGAAGTGCTAAGGTTGGCATTGGGTTAAGATGGTGACCTTCTGATTTCTCCCATGTGCTCCCCTTGTGACATGAAGGAAGGAATCTGTATGGTGGTTTTTTGGTATCATATGAATGTCCTGTTCCCCATCAACCATTTGTCTTAAGGTTTTATTAGCAATTGATAATCCTTGCCTGGGTCCAAAAGTTCCCTCTGAAGTCTTCTTTTCTGTCAGCGGGTCTTATGCTGCACTATTTACTAGTTATGACATGAAAAAGTCATGAGCTTCTCGTTCTGAATTCCCACACCTGTAAAATGGGTATAAAAATCAAATCAAATCACAGGGCTGTTGGAAGCATTACATGAGCTGCCCACGTACCCATGCTTTGCCGGGTGCCCGGTGCCATGCACTCTAGTTATCATTGTGTGTTTCCATATTTTGGTTGTGGCACCTTGGAGAGCATTATCCACTCATTGCCAGTCTCAAGTCTTGGAGGCAGATGACAACACACCTCGTGAAACTGCTGCGGAGTTCAAGTAGTTAGACTTTTGAAGAATATTGACTTGTACCATTTTTAAAGGCAAATTGGAATTTGTTTCAGATAAACACTGCCCAGATCGATGTTTCCTAAGATGTGTTATAAGAACCAATGGGCCCCCGACATGCTCCATGGGAGAAGGGTTCCATTGTTGAAATGGCATCTGGGAAATGCTGCCCATTTTCTTCCTCTTCAGGAGTTTCATTGTGCATATTATTAAGTTAAAAATTCTGAAAAGCCTCTTAGTAAAGAAACCTGCTTCACTGCTTAATCAACTATTCTCTCATCTATTTGCCTGTGGAAACTACTCACCCCTCCTCCACCTTTTCAAACCAAGTAACACATATAAGCATTACATTGAGCTGCTTTAGATTTTTCCAAAGGCTTGAATGAGGAGGGAGTCAAACTGATGAGCTGACTTCCAATGGAGCATTGGAAGGGTCGGCCACTGGTCTTTGAATCCTGAAAAGCCATGCAAGCTTGAGGAGTTAATAAGAGGTTCATTTATTTGTTGGTGCAGGAAAGGCAGAAATTGGAGACCCCATAGTAATTCAACAGGCGAACTCTCTTCCTTAGATTTTCTCCAATTCTCAACAGGACTCCTAGAGGATATCAGAGTCCATCCTTCCTGTAAGTGCCCCACAGCCGCTGGAACTTACCTGGGCTGACAGAAGTGAGTCCCTTGGGCTGATGCACAGAAACCAAAGGGCATAGAGGTGTCACGGTTCAGAGGACGAGCGGAGGTTTGTAGTCAGAAAAACAGGGTGTCATTGTCTTATCTCTACCAGGTATTCACCTTGATCTCTGGGCAAATTCCTCACTCTCTCCGACCTTCAGTTTCTTCATCTATGTGATAGGGACAATGAAAGCACTTAGCTCAAATGGTTGTTAAATTCTCATTAGATATATGAAAGCATTTTTAAAATATGGAGTGCTATATAATTGCTAATTAATTTTAATCTTGATGGCCCATATTTGGGGGAGGGGGGGCCCACTGGTCATTCTAGTATTTATTCAACAACTTGTCAAATATTATTGAGCCACTTACAATGTACCAGACACTGGGTTAGGTGCTGATACAGATCTGATAAAGCAAATTTAGTCCCTGACTTCATGGAGCTTGCATTCCATAGTGGGAGACATATGATAAACAAACATAGGCACAAATAAGTATATCAGTATAGTCTCCTCTCCTCAGGTACTGATGTGATATTTTAAAAATAGGTTTATTGCTATAATCTACTATAAGTAGATGCACATTGAAGGTAATATCCATGAACTGTTCTCAGAAAATTAGTTTGTCAGTTTAAATAAAGAATATGATTATTAGTGTAGAACTGAAAGAGACCTAAGGAATAATTTATCTCGATCCATTTTATAGATGAGGAAAACTAGAACCCAGAATACTGGAGAAATTTACCCAGTCACATATTTTGGTTTTGTGTGTATGTGTGTGTGTATGAGAGAGAGGAGAGAGAGAGAGAGAAAGAGAGAGAGAGAGAGAGAGAGAAAGAGAGAGAGAGAGAGAGAGAGATCGGGGTCTTGAAGCCAGTCTCAGAACCCAGCTTTTCCTTCCCCTAGTCAGCTTTCCACTTTGCTGGGTTCCCCTGGCTTCTATTTTAACAGCGTGTTATGATTATCACACTTGATACAATGTGTTCCAATTACAAGAAATTGGGAATGCAGCACAATTGATTTTTTTTACAAACTTTGCTCCAAGTAACAAGTATTTTAATAGATGTTAATAGGTTATCACTTTTTAAGTTTCTTGGTCAAATTAGTTTAGAAAACCCTGCATACTCCCGCCACTCTACTCTAGAAATCCATAAACGCATATTGTAATTGTAAAAGAGCACGCCTGCAGTAAGGAAAGCTCCTAAACTCTGCTCAACTCAGCATTTCCCAAACTTATTTGACTACAGGATCTATTTTGAATTATTTTAACAACTAAAGTGATTAATGTGCTGGGTGGGTAGTGCATACTTAGCCTTAACTTGGTTGATTTCATGGTAAAGTTTGTAAAAGCCAATAGAAAAGAAACCAAATTTGTCACACAGTTTTAGAAAGGACAGTTTCTTGGGTCTTAGGTTCCCGGGCTGACTGTGGATGTAGGAGTACTGCCATGCCCTTTTAGCCAAGGGCTGGGATGGGAAACACTGGGAGCTTAATGAAGCAATTCTCTTTAAGATTTTTAATTATCCTTTTCAAGCCTTTTAACATTATGATTGTTTTTATTTTTGTTTTTAGGCATTCACAAGCCCCGAGTTCTCCAAAAGAGTATGATGTCTTCACAGGATATCCAAATAAGGTAGCCGGACATCTTGATTTTTGAAGTAACTGTGTATCTTTATTTCAGACTCATCCAAGTCGGTGGGTCTGATCTGTCTGTGGCTGCTGAGTCCAGCCACATCGAAACATGAAACTGTTAGTGATATTTTGAAGTCTTTGAGACAAAAGCCCAGCTCACTAA
>NW_006293001.1:9566631-9586948 GCF_000327345.1 Myotis davidii
ATCAAAAGCCTGGAAATTCGCTGCTGAGAATAAATGCTGGCTGCTCCCCGAGGTGATTTGTCTGTGCACTCCGCTCTCCGCAGATGTGAGAGCCTCTTTCTGAGCAAGGACCCGGGGTTCTTTGGTAGCACTTTGATATCCTGCTTGAATTCAATATGTGAAATGGAGGCGTCTCTCTGTGACTTGGAGCCCACAGCAGGCTTTGAAGTCTGATCCAATTTTTGCTGCCTACTATTTGATGTTGAAAGGATGAAATGAAGAAAATGTACAGTTTTTGCCAGTAACTCTGCTGAGCATATGTAAGATTAAAAAAACAAAATCCTTTGGATGATGTACTTAGAAATGTTAAGTAGATTAATACCTTCCTATAGGTTTTCTTTTTTCTTTCTTAGGGATAAACATCAAGTATAGGAGAAAATCAGCACATAGCTATTTTTATATTCTGGACTATAATTAATTTAAGAAGGAACTAGGTTAACGTGTTCAGAGGAAAAGGTGAATGAATGAAGTAAAGGGTGTCAAGACTTGGCTACTCTTTGTCCCCAAGGAGAGCACCTCCACTCAATGGCAATGAGAGCCCGCAGCGACATACAACATGACCCCAACATACTTAGCTTCCTCTCCAAACGGTCGGGGTTAGGGGTCCCTTAGTTAAATGGAAGCCATGTCCTTAAAGTTGTCTTATCAGTGGATAAAAATAACGTTTTCCTTTCTGGGTCTTTCTGAAGCACTCAGTGTCTGGGACTGATGTGCTGTCTTCTCGGACATGCCATGCTGCTCCGGGTCGCCCAGGACTGAGTCCCTCCAGGGGAGCCCCTGCAAACCCTGGTAAGAAGAACAGTTTGATTTCATGCTACTTCTACCATTGCCTGCCTGTGTACTTTTAGTGAGTTATTTGGGCAGTACTGTCCCAAAGGCAGGACTCAGATAGTAACATGAGCTAGTGTTAACACAGATTTCAGGTGTGGGAAGCCACGAAGACTGGAAGCTGTTTGCCACCTACCCATGCCATGTAAGTTTGCTTTTCTGAGGGAAGAATATGGATAGCAGAGGCCATACTTTTCCTTTTAGTTGTAAGAATCTTACATTAAGAAACTGCTTAAAACTTCATTTTGTTAAAGGAGAGATCAACAGCTGACCAGCTTTCAGTGGAGCAGATTATTCAAGATCAAAATCTAGGGCTTGGTAAAGAATACGGATTTAGTGAGTAGGTCTGCTCTTTTGGCAACGTGGCCATTCTTCCAGCACAAATACAAACATCTTGCCGCAGTCATTTGAGAAATAACTATTTCTGGCCCCTTTTCTAAATTCTTTGCTACAGAATATGGTAAAAGTCATTTTGGGGGCTAATATGTGGCTAAAATCAGTACTTCTGGAAGAGTGAATAGAAGCATAATTATCAGAAATATTTATGAACCAAAAGATACTCAGAACAATGTAGATCATTCCAAAGAAAAAAAACTTTTCCACTTAAAATACCGTTACACTTACTGCCGACCTTATTTATTTTTCTGAAATATGCAGTAGTTTCTCAGGTCTGTCCAAATTGCTTCTTAGTCATTTTTTTCAGTGAGGAAGTAGTACTATATGAAGTGGGGAATGTATTTAAAAAATGTGAGGAGCCCTGACTGGTTTGGCTAAGTGGATAGAGCGTCGGCCTGTGGACTGAAGGGTCCTGGGTTCGATCCTGGTCAAAGGCATTTACCTTGGTTGCAGGCACATCCCCAGTAGGGGGCATGCAGGAGGCAGCTGATGAATGTTTCTCTCTCATTGATGTTTCTGGCTCTCTATCCCTCTCCCTTCATATATATATATATATTCACATATATAAATGTGAAGATATTCTGTCCACACGGAACTTAAACTTCAGAAGAAAGACAAGAGAGGATGAGTGTATCACAGCAGAACTTTTAAAATGGGTATACAGAAAATGATAAACTTGTCAAAGGAAATATTTTCCCCACAGCCAGACTGTGCTCAGGAATCAGGCCAGCATGAGGTAGGGGTAGGATTAGTGTAAAAAGAGGAAAATTTAGGGTAAATACATTGTGGTGGAGCAAAATCCATTATGTAAGAATCTAGTTGACGTTTTTCTCTATCCAAACAGACAATCTTTATCTTTTAATTGGGGGTGTTTAGACCATTTACATTTAATGTGATTATTGGTGTGTTTTGGTTTAAATCTATCATCTTGCAATTTGTTTTCTATTTGTTTCATTTTGACTGTTGTCTCTTGGCATTCTATTTTAAAATACATGTAACTTTAAATACATGTGAAAAGAAAATTTGCAAGTATGGTTGAGTAGTCAAAGGCACACATTCTGGGGTCAGACCTGCCTAGATTCAAACCTCTGCTCTCCTGTGTATGTTAATAAAGTTACATAATTCCTCACCTTAGTACCTACACATGTAAAGTGAAGGAAGTAGTAGTTTATAGCTGAAGAGTAAATGAACTAGTATAAGAATAAGTATAGGGCATAGCAAAATGTCTATGGTGTGGTGATTTTTGTTATTGATATTATGTAAATGCAAAGTTAATCTATAAGTATGAATAATAAAGTATCAAGTACTTATTGTAAAGCATTAAGTTTTAGTGGGATAGTTCAAGGGGAGCTAACATATAGTGTATTTGAGATAAGTATTAAAGAGAACTTGTTGGGTTAGTTATTTTTCACAATCTTTAGGAAAGTAACCCATAAAGTCAAACTTACTGTTTCACATCTGACATGCTATAAATGGCTCATGTGCACTTCCCTGTCATAATTATTTCTTCCAACCAAATGGTTTCTATTGAATTTGCCGCCATTACCATTACTTCTCCTTATACTCTAGTGGTCTTCCTACCTTCGTTATTTTCCTCCTTCAATGTCTCTTATGCACATATGCCTGAGAGGAGCTTTTCTAAAGCATATACCCTGATCATCACATTCCCTTCCTTCACACTCTTCAGTGGCTACCCATTGCCCCAGCATCAACTCTAAGTTGCTTTAAAAAATTTTTCTTTTCAATTACCATTGCCATTCAACATTATATTAGTTTCAGGCATACAGCATAGTGGTTAGACATTTATATAACTTGCAAGGCAATCTTCCTGATAAGCCTAGTACCCATCTTACACCATGCATAGTCATTGCAATATTATTGACTATATTCCCTGTGACTATTTTGTAACTGCAATTTGTGTTTCTTAATTCCTTCACCCTTTTCACTCAGCCCCCTCCCATCTGGCAACCATTAGTTTGTTCTCTGAATCTATGAGTTTGTTTCTGTTTTACTTGTTTGTTTATTTTGTTCACTAGATTCCACATATAAGTGAAATCATATGATATTTGTCCACCTTACTTCACTGAGCATAATACCTTCTAGTTCCACCCATGTGGTAAGATTTCATTCTTTTTAATGGCCAAGTAGTATTCCATTGTATGTATGTACCACATCTTTATCCATTCATCTATTGTTGGACACTTAAGTTACTTCCATATCTTAGCTATTGTAAATAATGCTGCAGTGAACATAGGAATGCACATATCTTTTTAAATTAGTGTTTTGGATTTCTCCAGATAAATACCCAGAGGTGGTATTATTGAGTGCTATGGTAGTCCTATTTTTAATTTTTTGAAAGACTTCCATTCAGTTTTTTTGGAATTTGCAATCCTACCAACAGTACCTTTTCTCCACATTCTTGCTAACACTTGACTTTTGATGTATTGATGACAGCCATTCTGATAAATGTGAGGTGATATCTCATTGTGGTTTTAAGTTGATGATTAATGAATTTTTATATGTATATTGGCCATTTGTTTGTCCTCTTTGGAGAAATGTCTATTCGGGTCCTCAGCCCATTTTCAAGCAGATTCTTTGTTATCTTGGTGTTAAAAACTCTAAGCTTCTTTGCATGACATTCAAGTCTGTATCTGTTCTGGTCCTAATCTTATTTTCTAGTACTGCTTTCTACTCATCTCTTTCTCTCATTCTGTGCTTCAGAATATCCAAACTATTCTCTATTCTTGAGCATGCCCAGTGTGTTCTTTCTCTCCTGTGTGACTTTGTTCTTCCCTGTCCTTCTTCCCTGTTCACTCTCAGAGTCCTCTATTCTTCAGAGTCCACAATGGCTCCCTCCTCATGCCTTTTGACATTTCTGATAGTACTTATCACATCCTGCCTTGTACTATAGTTATTTTCAGGCATATACCAGGTCTGGGAGGGGTGTGGGAGGGGCAGAGTTTAAGTAATTCAAAGTTAGCCAGGCCAGCTCTGCTCAGAGCAGACATGCAAAGAGGTGTTCAAATGTGGGGCTTGGATAAAGGCTGTCATCAGCCGCTTAGTCAGAGTCTCAGAAGTGTCCTTACTTGGTCCACTTAAGCCTCACACCGGAGAGAAGAGCACAGTGTACTCGGAAGTGCATAATGCAAATCACTTTGCCACTAACCTGCGCAGTGAAATTATTTAACTGGGCTGACAGGCATATACACAGAGCTTACCTGATTTTACTGTGTAAAAATGTATTCCTCAGGCCTTTGTTCTGCTACTTATTTATTCATTTACTTATTCAAGAGACAATTATTAACACTGAGTGCCAGGAATTATTCTGGACTAGTACTTCTCAAACTATTTTGAAAGACCAGTTTGTGGTTTATTGTATTCATTTTCAATTTACAGTCTGATACTTTTGTGACAATAAAAATGATTTACTAGATAGTTGCACACTTATGTGTTGTGTCAATATAAAATTGATCAAAACTGTTCTAAATTTCTTACTCTAAATTAAATTATATTTCTTTGCTCATCTTGTTGGGATTGATAACAAGCTGTGGCCTATACGGTAGACCACATGTCACTGTTCTAGGCATGTGTGATACACCAGGGAGCAACAGTCAAAAAATTCTGTCGCCCAGCTGGCATGGCTTAGTGGTTGAGCATTGACCTGTGAACCAGGAGGTCATGGTTTGATCCCAGTCAGGGCACATGCCCAGGTTTCAGGCTCCATCCCCCAGTGTGAGGCAAGTAGGAGGCAACCGATCAATTATTCTCTCTCATCATTGATGTTTCTACCTCTCTCTCCCTCTTTGGAATCAATAAAAATATATTTTTTAACATTCCTATCCTCACAGTGTTATGTTCTAGCAGAAGGAGGCAACACTAAACAATAAACATAACATATAAGTTGTTTTATGGGATGTGTTATGGGAGTGAAGTGTTGTTATAGGGGAGAAAATAGAGCACGGAAGATTAGGAGTGGCCAAAGTGCGGAAGACAGGCGGGTACGGGTGCAGGGTGCGATTACAAATTGGACATAATTAAAGCATAGTGATTAATCACAAAAACAATATGTAATTATATATGTGTTTTCCGATGGTCTTAGGCGACCCCTGTGAAAGGGTTGTTCGACTCCCAAAGGGGTCACGACCCACAGGTTGAGAACCTCTGAGCTAGAAGGTGGTGAGCTAGTTAATCATGTGGATGTCTAGGACAAGAGCATAAAAGGCAGAGGGAACAGCCGTGGCAAAGGCTCTGAGGAGAGGACGTGTGTGGAATTCATGAGGAACAGAAAGAAAGACAGCATGATTGGGACTGAAAAGACAAGGAAGAGAGTGGAAGGAGGTGAGGAGCCAGATGATGCAGGTCCGTGCTTCTCAGTGTCCTGATGCAGCAGGTCTGGCTGGCTCCTGAGATTCAGCAACACCAGTGAGCTTCCGGGTGGTGCTGATACTGTTGATCTGAGGTCGGCGTTTTGGGTAGTGAGGGGTAAACTCAGTGAAATGGGGAGCACTGAGCATTTCAGCAGACAAGTGATGTGACCCGAATTATGTTTTAAAATGATTACTTCAGTTACTAGACTAAAACATCATCACTAAATGAAATATCATGTATAAGTGGCATTGTCCAGGTAGCTGAAACTTTCTAAAACCTACGACTCCCTTTCATACTAAGAATACCCAACACAATTCTTGTTCTTAGCTATCTCAGGACATGCTCATTAACAATTAACACACTGGCTATAATGCAGAGAGATCTTTAAATACGATTGTGAAATGGGACTACCTAGCCTTGAATTAAATGACCCTCAGCCATTATGATGTTTAGTGAAAGTGCCCGATTATTTTTACTTTCTTCTCTCTGAACACAAAGCTGATGTTTTTTGCTATTACTAATGTGCTCACTTTTTGTAACATACTTTCCTTCTGTACTTTCCTTCCCTTTCTCTCTTTTCTCCTTTGCTGTGGTCTAAAATACAGGTTTTCAACATTTTTCTGCAGGTAAAACAGTTACGGATCTGAGTAGGGTAACTGAGGGAATCCCTCTGAGTGAAAGAAAGGAAACTCCCACAAAAGTACTACGTGCCTACTTTTGACACGTTAGGTACCTTACCTCCATTTTCTTTTTTTAACTTTTTTAAAAAATTATCTTTATTGTTGAAAGTACTACAGATGTGCCCTATTTTTCCCCATTGACCCCCCACCCTCCACCCCACACCCGCTTCTCCGAGGCCTTGATCACACTGTTGTCTGTGTCCGCGGGCTATGCACATATGCATATAAGTTTCCTGGTCAATCTCTCCACACCCCACCCCTCCTCCCAGCCTTCCTTCTGAGATTCCACAGCTCGTTCCATGCTTCTGTGTCTCTGGATCTATTTTGTTCAACAGTTTATTTTGTTTGTTGGATTCCACATATGAGTGAGATCATGTGATACTTGTCTTTCTCTGACTGGCTTATTTCACTTAGCATCATGCTCTCCAGGTCCCTCCATGCTGTCTTAAAGAGTAAGAGAGCCTTCTTTTCTACAGCTGCATAGTATCTATTTTCTTAGTGTAAAGTACACAAGCTTTAGTGTAACTCTGTGACTTGCTTGTCCATTTCCTGCCCTGGGTTTCCGGTGATACCTCACCTGAGTAAGCCAGTTCTGCCCTTGGGCATCGTCCCATCTACAGGTGGTATAAACTATTTCTATTTCTTTTTGTAAGTAAAAGTCATTGCACACACTAAGAGTAACTTTAATTATAACACATCTTAAAGATGGAGCATGGGCCCTAACCGGTTTGGCTCAGTGGATGGAGCATTGGCCTGTGTACTGAAAAGTCCGGGGTTTGATTCCGGTCAAGGGCATGTACCTTGGTTGTGGGCACATTCCCAGTGGGAGGTATGCAGGAAGCAGCTGATCGATGTTTCTCTCTCATTGATGTTTCTAACTCTCTATCCTTCTCTCTTCCTCCCTGTAAAAAATCAATAAAATATGTTAAAAAAAAAAAAGATGGAGCGTGGTACATTTTTAGGGAGCTGAGGAGCAAACAGTCCTATACCAGCCTCCGGAGGGGGCCCAGTTGGCATGCACAGCGTTGGGTGATGGTGGAGCCACAGAGCACCTAGTGTCAGCTCTGTCCGGGCATCCACCCCACTGCTGAGCAAACCACACACACTTTCACCAGCTGCTTCTCTGAGGCCAGCTTCTTCATTATTTGCCTTTACCTTTCTTAATGCTCGTTAATAAATTCTGTTGATTTTGGCATAAATTCAACTATCAGAAGGCTAACTTGAGCTGTTTTATCCTTGGAACTTCTCATCCTTAGAGTCACCAAACATCTCCATTTATCTGGCACTGAAGAATTTTCCGAGATGTGGGGTTTTCAGTGCTAACTCCAGGGCAGTCTCAGGCAAACTGGGACAAGTTGGTCACCGTATCATAATCCTGGAAGTTGAACTCGCATCGGGAGGGACTGTTTTTTACAAATTAGATCACTGTGTCAGGCAAGACTAAGCCTTGGCTAGTGCTACAGAAATCGCCTCACACTGGCTGCCTGTGTGTGGAAGGGGTTGCAAGAAGTTTGCCAAACAGCAACCAGTGGGATCATAAGGGGCTCAGCTGTTGCCCACTTGACAGGGAGAGCATGTTCCCCCTGCGGAGCTCAAAGGCAACACTTTCCCTGTTGGGAAAGCACATGGATCCCAAATCCCACATGAGGGAGCACTCCTGGGCCTCTCTGCCTTGCACCCAGTGCCTTAGGGGAGGCCACACCCAGACCTCCCGGCTGCTGTTGTGGCCTCACATGGATAGTCTCTGGGGCTCTGAGCCCCCTCTTTCCTGCTCCCACTGGGCTGAGGCATCTTTTCTTCTTGCCTGGATGCCATGAGATGCACCGTAAACCAGGGAGTGAGTTGGGAGTGAGTCTGGTAAAGCCTCAGCCTCAGGACTGTTCTCAGTGAGATGGTAATTACAGGCATAGAGTTCTTCCCTTTAGCGTGGGGAGGTGGAAAAACGCCTTGTCAAAGGATCTTTTTAGATCTGGTGGTTCTCAAACTTCAGTGGCTGTCAGACACAGACTGCTGGGCCCATGCCATAGTTACCGAGTTTGCGGGGGGTGAGGGAAGCGGAGGTGGGATTTGCATTTTTATCAAGTGCCCAGGAGATACCATGCTGCCAATCTGGGGACCACCCATTTGAGAAGCTCTGATCTAGACACCCCCTATCTCAATGATATTACATTGAATCAGAAAAAGGGGACTTTATATAGATGGCTTTCTATTCATTCGTTTGTTCTTTCATTCATTCAACAAACACTTATTGAGCACCTACTACAAGCCAGGAAGTGAAATAAGACACTGAACTGACTAATGCGATTCAAACATCTTGGTTTTTGCAACTGTTATTTTCCAAAGCAGATTAGGTAACAACACACTGAACGTCCTTATTTATCTCATGTGGTCTTATTTAAATCCTCGGGACGTTGTCAAGAACAAATTATACATGTAGGTACTTGTAACTTTGCTGTAGAGGAAAAAGAAGGAAGTGTTCCAGACCCTGGGTCTCAATTTCTACAATTATCAGGAATTATTACCCTTAAAAGATATTTCTGTTTTATAAACTACTAGTAGCCCTGCACACGAATCCGTGTGCCAGTAGCTCTCTGCGGGGCCTGGCTGCTCTGCGCCCGCTGCCCAGAGGCTCTCTGCGGCCCAGGGGCCCATCCGTGCCCCAGCCTGGCCAGAGGCCCAGCCACAGCAACGAAGCAAGCATTTTGCCAGGCTGCTCACGCTGCCTGCTCTCAGCAGCTGCCCCCCAGGACTGAGGGATTGCGGCGGGGGTGAGAGGACTGGGCACCGCCATCTTTGTGATGAAGTGGTGGTTAATTTGCATACTACCACTTTATTAGATAGGATACTGCCTCCGCCCACCTCCTGCAAAGCAAAATTGCTCTAAATCTCACCAGATCTGAATATTTGCACGTATCTCTAATATCCATGTCATTACAGTAATGTTTGTTCCTTGGCCTTTTGCAAAGGGCTTTAGGCAAGGCCAGCATAAGGAGTGTACAGTTTGAGCCTATGGACCTGAGGGCAGAGGATGGAAGGACAGAGAGGAGAGATTATAGCTCTTCTAATCCAAAATCTAATCTCTAATTTAGTCCTGTTTCTATGAATCATACACCTTTCCTATTTTGCTTAAAAGACTTTCCTAATTGTTACTAGGTCTGGTTTTGGGGTTTGTTTGCTTTGCTTTGCTTTATTTTGTAATTTGGAGACTGTGAAAAGCATACTTGGGACATAGATTGCAGTTACAGTCATTTACCTTCACCGAGACCTCGGTGCAACATTGTGACTGTCTAAAGCAGTGGTTCTCAACCTTCTGGCCCTTTAAATACAGTTCCTCATGTTGTTAGGAACTCCAAGGCACTGGGTGCAAGGCAGAGAGGCCCAGGAGTGTTCCCTCATGTGGGATTTGGGTTCCATGTACTTTCCCAACAGGAAAAACATTGCCTTTGAGCTCCAACCATAAAATTACTTTCGTTGCTTCTTCATAACTGTAATGTTGTTACTGTTCTGAATCGTAATGTAAATATCTGATATGCAGGATGGTCTTAGGCGACCCCTATGAAAGGGTCATTTGACCACCAAAGGGGTCGCGACCCACAGGTTGAGAACCGCTGTTCTAAAGGAACTCTCTAGATACCTACCAAGAGGGAAAGACTCATTTTGGTGCCCTGTTTTCCCTGAGACTTGAGGATCTGGATGATAAGGAGGGAGGCTGTCCACACAGGTTGGCACAGTATCTGCTCCTCAGCCAGCTGAGGCAGTGGGATTCTGACCCTACCAGAGGAGTTGAGGCTGGAGAGGAAGGTGGCCACAGCTGGGAGAGCTGCTGGTTAGAAGCCATGGAGGTCATTTGTCAGCCATCATTCCTGAGGCCACATCCCTCAGGGAAAGCCTTGTGACTCTATTCTCATTCCTGCAACTTATTAAAGCACATTACAAAGTTGGAGAGTTTTTGGACATGATTCTGCTTAGATTGTTACTTGCAAACATGTGAGGAAAGTACAGCAGGAACTTTTCTGGGGCTTTCCTGAGTGCACTGGGTCAGGATGCACTTTTTGTGATGCTGAGTGAGATTCTGGCATTGACCCAGGACATCAGGAGTGCAGCTGCCAGGCACCGCAAGGTGCGGGGGTGGGGATGTGCGAGTCAGGTTGGGGTACTTGGCTTCCAGAATTGAATGTTGATGGCATGACTGTGAAACATGCCAAGAGTAATTTTATTCTTAAATGCTTTTCTTACTTGATTATTTGAAACAGCACACACTCTATAGACAACCCTGCTAACCTTAGCTACCTAGTTAAGAATCCTAGTTTTATTTCAAAGATTTCTTTTCAACTTTAACATACAGTTGTATAATGGTAGAAGCAGAGTGATTGTTCTCTTTACCTTTGCTTGTTTTCCAAGATAGGAGTAATAAATTTTTAAGTGTTTTTTCTTTCTTTTTTTTTTCTTTTTAAGTTAATAGACTATATTAACTTTTAGTAGTTTGGGGTTTTCAGAAATTTGAGCAGAAAGTAGAGTTTCCATGTAATCCCTTACCTCATCCCCTCCCCCCAGTTTTCCATATTACTAATATCTTGCATTAATGTGGCTCATTTGTTACCATATTGATATATTATTAATAACTAAAGTCCATAATTCATACTAGGGTTTAGCAGCATTATAGTCTGTGAGTTTTGACAAATATGTAATGACATATATCCACCATTGCAGTATCCAACAGAATTGTTTCATTTCCCTAAAAATCCTCTGGCTCCATATTTTCATTCCTCCTTCAGCCCCTCCCTCCTCTGAGCTCCCGGCGACTGCTGTTTTTGGTTTTGGTTTTGGTTTTTACCATCTTCATAGTTTTGCATGTTCCAGGATGTCAGATAGGTGAAATCAGACAGTACATGGCCGGTTTCAGATTGGCTTCTTTCAGTTAGCAATAGGCCTTTAAGGTTCTTCTATATCTTTGCATATCTTGGTAGTTCTTTTTTTTTTTTTAATTGCTGAAAATAACCCATTGTATGGATGTACCACATTTTGTTTATCTATTCACCTACTGAAGGACATCTTGGTTGCTTCCCAGTTTTGGCAATTATGAATAAAGCTTTTTATAAACATTTGTGTGCGTGTTTTAGTGTATACATAAGTTTTCAACTTCTTTGAGTAAATACCAAAGAGTGTGATTGCCAGATTATATGGTAAGACTATGTTTAGTTTTATAAGAAACTGCCCAATGGACCTTTGAATGGCTGTACCATTTTTATTTCCCACTACCAAAGTATGAGAGTTCCTGTTGATCCTGATCCTCACCAGCATTTGGTATTGTCAGTGATTTGGATTTTTGCCATTTTAATGGGTGTGTTGATATCTCATTGTTGTTTTAATTTGCATTTCCCTGATGATGTATAATGTGAAGCATCTTTTCATATGCTTATTTGCCATCTGTGTATCTTCTTTGCTGAAGTGTATGTTTAGATCTTTTGCCCATTTTAAAATTGTGTTAGTTTTCTTACTTTGGAGGTTTAAACGTTCTTCGAATATTTTGGATACCAGTCTTTTGTCAGATACACGTTTTGCAAATATTTCTCCTAGTCTAGGCTTTTTAAAAATTCTCTCAACAAAGTGTCTTTTGTGGAGCAGTAATTAATTTTTTACTTATATAATCAGGGAGAAAATGTTTTTAAATAAGCCTAACACCCATCTTATCCTACCACCCACTTCCTATCCAAAAAAGTGAGAATAGGCTGAGAGGAACAAGTTAATGGGTTGTTCAGTAGTTGAACATATGAAAACTGTGACATGAACATGTTCCCTAAATTAAGTGTAATTAATTTTAAGTGTTATAGGGAGGCAAGATAGACAGTCCAGAATTAAATAGGGGGCGGGGGGAGGCTTGCGTATATGACTATGTGCAGAACCATGGTTAAACTTTTCTCCCAGTTTCCATTTTTATTTGACTCTCTTATTTCCTAGCTACTTACTACTCTTCTTAAGTAACCAGAACATATAGAATGACCAGGAAAACTCTGGGGTTGTCTATTTCCAGTAAGAACGGTATTTAACAAGAAAAATTATTGATTTAAATTCAACAAGGTCTGGGAAGAGTGAAATGCACCTTTGTTATTCATTCATTCAGCAGATGTTTATTGAGCAGCTATTAAGTGACAGACGCTATGTTGGGTCCTGGAGATATATAAGGGAGCCAGATCCAGGCTTGCCCTTACGAATTTTGCCCAAAGGAGAAATGGGCAAATAAAATGGAAATAAAATCTCCTTTGAGCAGTGCGTTGATAAGAGTGAGCACTGGAGCTGTGCTACTACAGGGATGCATTTGTAGTCTCACGGGAGCAAAGAAGGATCAGGTAGGCTTACACCAAAGCTGAGAACTGAAGGAGGATTAGAGATTGTCCAGGCAAAGAATGAAAAAGATGTTCCCAGCTCTCTGCCTCATTCCTTTTCACACCTGGAAAAGCTCACATATGAGATTGTGCTTGTTTTGTTTTTCACATTTTTAAAAAATTCTGAAATGTGACATGCCTGGAGAAAAACAAAAATGTTTAAACAGAGATGGGTACTTTACTGAACTATAAACTGCAACTGAGATCACAAACAGAGGCTTGCCAGGACCTCAGAAGCTTTCTGCATACTCCTACCTGGTGTGGTTCTCTCCTCCTCCCTAGAGATAACCACCTAAGTGTGCATCCTATGTGTCATAGTTTCCTTTTATCTGTTTTTCAACTTTGTATAGGTGGAATCACTCAGTATGTATTCTTTGGTTTCCAGCATTTTTTTCCTTTTGTCTTTTTGTATTCTAAGGTTGGTGTGTTTATTTTTATTGTTCAATAGCCCGTTTTCTGACTTCATTCTTCTGCCACGGGGCTTCTGGTTGAATCCTTTTGCTCAACCTTCTCATTTTACAGAAGAGAATGCTGAGTCCCATTTGGTCATCCCAGAGTTCAACCCAGAGCTGTGTCCCAGGCAGAAATCAAGGAAGTGATACCACCAGACCAGCTCTCGGGCCCCAGACCCTTCTTGACGGTTCTTTGGGTGGTCAGCCATTTTAGCCTCTTACCTGAATTTTTCTCTTTGCTCTACAAAGGCACATGGAAAAAATAGAAACCTCAATGGGCTAAACATTTAATTCTATGTGCAGCTGTAGGCTCTGAAGTCTGATACATTATGCCTAAGTTATTTGTTTGTTCATTAAACAGTTTAGGATTTCACAGACTCTATTCTGATTAGGCTCAAAGGCAAGAAGGCAAAATGAGGGACATAAAGCCATTCCTAGGAGATTATTGGATTAGGTGTAAGCATTTTGTTAGCTAGGACTGCTGTTGGATTTGGATTAAAATTACTTATAATTTATAAAAAGGGAACATATATTCCATGTAAAACTGTGAATATAAAGTTGAGTTAATTACAGGAGGGAGAAGTTCAAGATTAACAATCAATATTAAATGACTCCGCAGTTTTTTTCCCAACTAAGAACAATTCACAGGGACTTCCTGATCCCCTGCAAGTGACCATATTCTACCCTACACCAGAGCTTTCCTGAGCTCTGCTGACTACCATCGCCAAACCCTTCCACTCTCACATATTTCGCCCATCTTTCCAGTGCTTTGTGGGTATTTAAGCCTTTTATTACATTAAACTTCCCTGTTCTGTGATGTGCATTCCTAGGGTCTTAAGAGTGAGTGTGTGTGTGTGTGTGTGTGTGTGTGTGATATGTGATATTCTGGCAACTTTTTGTTTGTGTTTGTTTGCTAATCCTCACCTGAGGATATTTTTTCCATCCATCCATCTATTTATTTATTTATTTACAGAAAGTGGAAGGGAGTGGAGAGACAGAGAGAAGTATCTGTGTGAGAGAGACACGTTGATTGTTTGCCTCCCACACTCACCCCAACCAGGTGCCAGAGATCAAGCCGGCAACAATGCATGTGCCCTTGACTGGAATCAAACCTGTGACTCTTCAGTCTGAGGGCCAATGCTCTAATCACTGAACAAAACCAGGTAGGGCAGCCTCTAGCACAGCGGTTCTCAACCTATGGGTCGCGACCCCTTTGGCGGTCGAACGACCCTTTCACAGGGGTCGTCTAAGACCATCCTGCATATCAGATATTTACATTACGATTCACAACAGTAGCAACATTACAGTTACGAAGGAGCAACGAAAATAATTTTATGGTTGGGTCACAACATGAGGAACTGTATTTAAAGGGCCAGAAGGTTGAGAACCACTGCGAGTCTAGCAGCTTTGAGGAACTCTGGGTCAGGACTTGTCATTAAAAAATAAGAGTCCTGGATATTGGCTCGGTGCATGAAAATAGAGCCTGGCACCTAATAAATGTTAGCTGCTGCTGCTACTGCTGCGGCCATTTCTCATTCCTCAATTGCGAATCACTTCTCGAAGTACCTAATTTCCAAGTTAACAACTCTTTCCTTCTTCTCATCCAAATTGTCAAGTCTTAGGGAGTGTGCTAAAATTTTTATAAATTGTACGGGTTTGTCCTCAATGTCACCACAAACCTTAAGAGTGGGACAATGTGTTGGTATTCTCTGTGTCTGACAATTTGTGGAATGGGAGGTAGCTATGTTTCCTTAATCCACCTAAATGGTATGAGGGATATTTAGAGCTCCCACCAACTAAGATCCCCATTTTCTTTCTCTACTATTCAAAAGGGTGTGTTTGGCTGCTTAGCAGTGAGCAATTAGAACAGCCAGTCTCCCCAGACATTAGGCTGGGTTTGTCTGACCTAATATACATGAAGACTCAGTGTTCCCAAAGGGACCCTTCTTTTTAAAGGAAGAAATTAATGATATCCCTTTCAATTAAATTGGTGCCAGGCATTTCTCTAAGCAGCCTATTTAAAAGAACAAATTCAAACAGGCCCAAGAAACAAATGCAAGAGATCTACAAAGCTCTTAAGGGATGAGTTTACACACTATCCTAATTTCAAAGGAGAAGTCTTTGTGCCTGGATACAATGGCTGGGCTCTCCCAATGGGCGCACACCAACTTTAAATGTCAAACTCTGCATTGGGGCAGAAATCAGATAAGTACAAAGAGCTCGAGGCTTGTTTCTGTTCTTAACTGATTTGCCTGCAAAGGACAGTTCACATGCTAACTCATTACACAGGGTCTGAATGTTTGGGGTAAGGGTGGGGGACAGAACCTCCCAGGATCCACTCCCAGTCTCCGAGGATCAAATTACAAAGTGTTTGCTCAGTGTGTCCGTCACAGCTATCTTTACCCAGGCGGGGAGTAGATCAGCTCATAGCATCGCCCCTGAGCTCTGCTTTCTAATTTTCAGTTTGGGTTGCCATCTGGGGAGCAGGGCTCTTCTCATCTCTTGTGGCTGCTCATTCTTTGCTCTGGCCTGCATCCTCTTATTCAGCCCAGGAAAGGAACCCGGCTTCATGTAGCAGCTCATATTTAACACTGTGGGAAGACACTGGGAAAGAAGTACATCACATTGTCCTCTTTGTTCATGACAGATATTTGTCCTCTTTCCCGCCATTGGTAAAATGATTATAGTCTCTGCATTTAAGAAATTAATTTTCAAAATTTGATTGTCATCCCCATTTTTAAAAAATATATCTTTATTGGTTTCAGAGAGGAAGGGAGAGAGAGAGAGGGAGATAGAAACATCAATGATGAGAAAGAATCATTGATTGGCTGCCTCCTGCAGGCCCCCACACCAGGATCAAGCCCACAACCCCTACACATGGCCAGACCGGGAATCGAACCGTGACCTCCTGGTTCATAGGTCAATGGTCAACCACTAAGCCACACCAGCTGGGCCTCATCATCCCCATTTTTAACATTTTACATACTTCCTTTGAATCTGCTCAGCCCCTAAAAGTATTTGCCTGCCTGTCCTGTTAAAGTTAGCACTCTTGATCTTGATATAGAAACTAGGAGACAGGCAGGTATGGGCCTATGACCTTTCCCCAAATCCTAGAAAATCTATATATATATATGTATATAAAACAAGGACTGTATCAGGCAAAATCCCAGCAAGCAATAGATCATACACTCAAATTAGGATATATTGGGCATTGTTTAATAAAGAAATTCTTTTTAAAGACTATGGGAAGGATATATGGAAACCATAAAGGATAGTATAGTACCCTAGGGACTAGTGAGAGTGGAGCTGTAACCACACATACATAAATGGATGAGGAAAGAGCATGGCATTTGGAACCCAGAAGGAGCAAGCCGTGTGGATATAGGACTATTGAGAAAAGAGATGACCTTCCATCAAGGACACAGTCTACAAAAGACAACCCCACAAGGGAAGTGGGGAAATAAGAGAGTATTTTCTCTCTCCTCACTCCCTTCCTTCCTTCTGATTTCCTGCAAGAGGTCTCTATTGGCCAAGCCACTGGGAAGCCAGAGTAGTCCATGTACCTTAGCTTCTGGGGCAGAGAACATATTGGAAATGGATGAAGAATGGATCTGGAGGGAAGGGATGCTATACCATTTAAAGGGACCCAGTGTAACTTCAACTGCTAATATAAAGTTTACACCCTCTCCCACAAAGATGACAAATAATCTGTAATAGTGCATCTGTTAGCAGTTATTCTCTGCTTCAATAAATAGACTGAAATGCAGTGATTTCAAAAGATAAATGTTTTCCTCATGTCACCAGAAGTCCAGGGAGATACGCAGTTTCTAGCATTGGTTCAGAACATCAAGAATGTCAGGCAAGACAAAGTCTCTTCATTTCTCTTAGTTGTTTTTTTCATGGTCCCAAAATAGTTGTTGGAGCTCCAGCCATCATGGCTCCATTCTTTGCAAAAGGGCAAAAAGAATTTTCTGGGAAGCCCTACCCAAAAGCTTCTGTTTCCATCTCCTGGTCCTCCTTTATCTGCAGAGAAGCTGTAAAATATATTTGAGTTGATCACATTGTGCCCTCTATGATGTAAAGTTCCTGTTGGGAAGAAAGCAGGGAAGAATGAATGTTGAGTAGACAACTAGTAGTGTCTACACCGGTAGAATTTAATCATCTGAGGCACATACTATTGTGCCCAGTGCATTTTTTCATGCTTGGTTTCTGAACTAGGGAATTTTCCAGTCATATGAATCAAATATTTCATCCTGAAAGATCAGATTTAGTTCCAGATCCTTCTTCATGGAGTTTTGAGGCCCGCAGGCAAAATAAATGTCACAAAGAGATGATTCTAAAATTCCAAGGCAAGCACTCAAGTGTGTCTTGTGGAAATAGTTTGTGCAAACAAAATGAAGCTATTTCTGGTAGAGTGTAGAAATAGGGGATATAGAAAAGACACACTTCGTTAGCATGCTGGTGGAAGTGTAAAGGATACAATTGTGCAAATATATTGTGTGGTGTATATTGAAGGCCTTTAAAAAAATGTACAGATCCTTTAATCACAATAATAACTCAACATCTGCCTTTTTTTTAAAGCCTAGAAAAACTTAAGAGAATAATTAAATAAATCTGATATAGCTATATTGTGGAATAACATATAACTATTAAAATTACATTTACAAAGCATTTAAGATAGTATGGGAAATTGACTTTATTATCATAATATTCTAAGTTGTGCTCCAGTTTTGTCTAAGTATTTCAATCCTCTAGGTCTCCTTTTCCTTTAATAGCCAACTGAAATGGCTTGAGCCCCCGTCCTTTTATTAATTGTAGGATTTATACCCTCTACTTCATTGCTACCTGTCACCATAATACTTGGACTGCCAGGAATACAAGTAAACAAGAGCATTCATAATATTGTTTATGGCAGAGCAACAGCCACTTTGAAGGACAGACTGCCAATAGATCACCTGGCCCCGCAACACCTGCTCCATAAACGTACCCACTGTGCATAATTGGGTAAGAACAATGGAAGTTATGCATACAATTCTGCAACTGGTTGTAGTGAAGTATAACAAGAACTCAATGGTGTTAATTCTCGGTCACTCTGAGAATGATGGCAGATGAGGAGAAACGGGTATGCTTGACATGGCACCTCATGCACAGTAGGTGCTTAATAAGTGTTTATCAAATGATAAATTAATTCAGACGGGTAGTCTCTTTGGGGGAAATTAGTTTTGTTTCAAAAAGCATCTCCCATCTTGCATTTTAGTCATATGTTGTAAATATTTCTAGACGACAGTTGTAGCCATGGGACTAGAGCTTAGGAGATGGGGCACAGCCATCTGTCTAGAACAGTGGGAGACTTACAGGATGGGATTTCTTTCTGCTTGTTTTATTTATTTATTTTTTCTGTACAATCAAATTCATTATGAAAATGAATGCAGTCTTCAAGCAAGACTGGAGACAGCGATTAGTAGTGGGCCTTGGAAAAGTCCATAGGGAGCAACGTAGACTAAATCAGGTTGTTCTGTGGTTTATTGAGCTCTCTGCAATGCTTTGAATGAGAGAAAACTAAACTGGGTCATCTGATTGATAAGCATAATCATTTTTTTTATAAATGTGCATGGTCTGGAGGGATGGTCTCAAGCCCTGCTAAAAGGGGGAGAATAGCTTGCTTTAAAGTCTTTTCTCCTCCTCTGCTCAAACATGTTCCCTTAACACACCTGAAAAATCCCTGAACCTTTGTTGCAAAAGAATTTGGCTACAGTAAGACAATTTGAAATATTGGTCTTCCTATCAGCAGCTTATATAGTACATTAAAATATGCTTGGATTTTAAAAAATATTTGTATTGATTTTAGAGAGGAAGGAATGGGGAGAGAGCAATAGAAACATCAATGATGAGAGAAAATCATTGATCAGCTGCCTCCTGCACACACCCCCTACTAGGGATTGAGTCCACAACCCGGCCATGTGCCCCCAACCGGAATCAAACCCAGGACCTTTCAGTCCACAAGCCACTGAGCAAAACTCTAGCCACTGAGCAAAACCAGCTAGGGCAATATGCTTGGATTTTAATGATGAAAACATGTTGAATTAGAAACTTCTGAAAATTTTATTGTTATTTCCTCAACAATTCCCAACAAGATGTTTTTAAATTACTTAATATTCAAAGCATCTAAAAAAGGAGGTCAAGATACTTATTCTTAACTATTTATGTTACAAAGGAAAGGGTGAGGTAATGTCACTCAGTGAGAACACCATGCATAACATGTTGACTAAGAAAAAAATGAGTTTTTAAAAAATATGTGTATGGCCTGGCTCACTTGGTTGTTGATTCGAGTCCTGGTCAGGGCACATGCCTAGGTTGCAGGTTTGATTCCTGGTCAGGGCAGGTATGGAAGGCAACCAATCAATGTTTCTCTCTCACATCAATGTTTCTCTCTCTGTTTCTCTTCCCCTCTCTCTTTTCCTCTCTTTCTCCCCCTCTCTCTCCCTCTCCCTCTTCCTCTCTCCCTTCCTCTCTCAAAGCATGTCCTCAGGTAAAGATTTAAAAATAATATATATTGGAATGGAATAATTATTTTGTTCATTTTAATGCCTGAAAATTTTTACCAAGTGAATTATGTAGGCAATAATGTTTTTTAAAAAGCTTACATTTTAGTCTTATTTTGAGTATGCATTCCAGCTAGAATTTTATCACTTGAATTTTTCTAAATTCAACTTACCCTAGCAACTATTATTATTCATCTTATGAAGGGAGTTATGAGTGGCCAGTGAGAAAATTCTAATTCCCTCAACAGCGTGTTTTTTTTTACTGAGTTAGTGCTGGGGTCCAGCCCCAGCAGGTCCAGGGGTCCCCAAAGCGGTGGACGGAGTTGGCGAAGAAGGAATGACATGGAGACAGCATTCAGTTGATCAGAAGCCTTGCCAGGATCTCTAGCCACAATCTCCAGCCAAGTTCTGTCTAGGATCTCCAGCGAAGTTCTGGTTAGGATTTCTAGCTAGGTTCTGTAGCCATGTTCTCTTGCTAGGTTCTCCAGCCAGGTTCGGTTTAGGTTCTCCAGCCAGGTTCGGTCGCCAGATTCTGTAGCCAGGTTCTTCAGCCAGGTTCTGTCTAGGTTCTCCAACCAAGTTCTGAGCCAGGTTCTGTCCAGGATCTTTTGCCATGTTCTCTCCAGCGA
>NW_006293001.1:9587386-9591932 GCF_000327345.1 Myotis davidii
TAGGGAGGTTCTTATCTCCATTCCAGGGAGTAAAGATTATGTAGCTTAAGCATGATTGTTCGTAGTTAAAGAGATTAACTACCTGCCTGGCACTTAGTGAAGGGGTTTTATTCCCTCCCTAACTTCAGGGGAAAATCTCTACCTGGGGAAACAACCTTTCTCGGAGAGGTGACCTTGGTTAAAACACATAGTGCCAAGAAGGTGAGCAAACATATTAAGAACAGTATGCCATATATGCCAGGTCCCTTGAAACAGCAAGGATGGACTGGCTCCCGGCAAGTTAGTACAGTTATCTGCACTAAACTGGTTAAAATATTGAAATCTATGGAGTTATCAGATCATACTGGTAAAGGAAAGCTCACTCTTAAAAAAAGTATACACCAAGTGTGAATGGGTTTGGCATTTTGAAGAGGGTCTCACTCTCAGTAAGTAAATATTCTCTACATAATTTTGAAGTTCAAATGTTTCTGATTAGTATCCTGCCGTCTTACTGGTGCCTCCTGGAAGGCAATAAGATGAGTAGAGTGCATGAGTTCCTCACATCTCCATGATTGAGTCCAGGTTTGAGAATAGGGCAGAAACCCCCATGAAGAGCTGTAGCATTCTCTGCCTGAGTCACTGACTCAGATCCTTAGAACTTTAACATGGTGTTTGCCAACCTTCTAACCTTTAATATTGTCATATTTTTAAATGAGACACTTAGCTCATTGGCATATGGGAAACAGGTTGTAGAATTTTTGCAACAGCCTTCAGTGAAAACAATTTGAACTGTATTTATTGCATTTATTGTCATGAAGAGAATGTCTTCTTATCTTTCCAGAGAATATTTCCTAAGAGCTAACATAAAATGATGCAATAGAGGAAGAAGACAGAGTGACTTTAGTTATAAATCTGATATTTAGTTATAAACATGCTTATTATATCTTCTACTGAAACATAGCTAGATGACTTAATTAACTCAATCAGAATTTCATTAAGATCTTTATGAATTTCTTAAGTTTCTCAATTGGAAATGTACATTTGCTCCCCTACCTATGAATTTTAGGTGATGCTAGTGAAGATTATCGGAGATTTTAAGATGAGGACTTACAGAAATGTTTGAAGCTCTCTTTGGATCTGAAAATCTAACATTTCATGCTCATATAAAGTCACATAAAGCCCTGCAGGGTGGCTAAGTTGGTTGGAGCATCCTCCCATATACCAAAAAGGTGGCTGGTTTGATTCCTGGTCAGGGCACATACCTAGGTTGCAGGTTGGATCCCCAGTTGGGGTGCATACAGGATACAACTGATCAATGTTTCTCTCTCATATCGATGTTTCTCTTTTCGATGTTTCTCTCTCTCTCTCTCTCTCTCTCTCTCTCTCTCTCTCTCTCTCCCTCTAAAATCAAAAACATACCCTCAGGTGAGGATTTTTTTAAAAAGTCACATAACAAAATGTTTAAGAAAGTTGATAGAGTACAGATCTAATCAGAAGAGCAAAGACCCAATCACTGAGCCTTGCTTCTGATCAGCATGTTTGTCTGGGGCCTATGGCTGAGGTTGGAATGCAATGTTCTGCCGAATGGCTCCATTCGTAATGCTGAGAGGCCTCCAGGCAGAAAGTCTGTTGGAAAGAAATAACACACAATGCGAGTTACAAATGGAATGTCACTGCGAGGAGAGCCACACCTTTTATTGCCTGTTAGAGGGAACAGAAATAACTACAAGTGTTTGGAAAGTGGGGTCTTAAGTAGTCTTAACACAGACCCGAACTGTGAAAAGCTGGATGAGATTTAGGAATGAGACGATAGAATCTCACACATTTTTATGGGCTGTCAAATAAAAATTTCATATTCCATCTAGCAACTTTTTGAAAAAGTAATAGTTTTAGCATCACCTAGAAACAAATACATTGCACAATAGGCCTTCAAGGGATGTGCTGCGAGCGCTGGCAGGTCGTGGGCAGGTTTTGTGCCTACATATTGAAGGAATGGGCAGAACTGAGCAGCTGGGGGGCCTCTGCTTGTGCCATACAAATAGTGTTATTTTCTACGTGTGAAATGACATGGCCGAGGACGAAAAACCTGCTTTCCAGACAAGTTTGCAAAATCCCAGAATTCCAAAAGAAGGGGCATATAAAATGATTTTATGAGTACATAGTGGCAGAAAGATTATAGTGCAGGTTCCCAATAGAACACACGATGTGCGAGGTGATAACAGGGATACGGTGTGGAAACAGGCCAGTGGAGGAAGGCCAAGGCCCTCATGTTGGGCTTTTTTGCTTCCTTTGCTTGACCACACTGACTCTAACAATAAATCTTCAGAAATGTTCTAGCAAATGTTCAGGAGTGAGGGCATATGGAGCGTTTGATTTTGTTTGTGTTTAAAATATGGTTTCCACACAGATGGCATCAGTTTCTGTTATGTGATTTTGTTTGAATCTTCTTTTACTCAGAAAAAGAGATGAGCACATAGCTCTTTGAAACATCCAGCTACCAGGTTTGTTTTCCATGGTTTGCCTCACCACACTTGTAGAGAGAGGTACAAGTTTTTTGTCCCCCCCCAAAACCTTCCCTTGTTAGCAAGATTACAGTGACTTTTAACAGTGGTTTTAGCTGGATCTTGGAATAACAGGTTAAGGCATAAAAGGAGGCTGTGAAAATTCCAGGGACCATGATTTAAACATGTAGATACTTAGATTCCAGAATGCAGTTACTGCACCAGGAATCCGGCCATGATACTAGAGCTGATGGAGCCAACTATTTCTTTGAAAGGTTGGATGTCCAGCAAGAAGGTCTACAAAAAAATGAAATCAGTGACATATGTGTCCTATTAGGTAAGTTGATATTTAATATCCAAAGATATTTTTAGGCATCCAGGCTGCTATTTTCCCCTTCCAACTTTGATGGTGAGGGTGAATGGGAGAAGAGAAAAAAGGAACAGAAACAAAACCTTAAAATCCTAAAAATTCACAAAATTGTGAATGTCACTTTTTTGTTGTTAATCATTATACCTACACTTTCCTGTTGCCTGGGGCCTAAATATTATTTCATGGAACACTAGAGCGCCTCTTCTCTGAATTTAGCTTTCCATTAGGTGCGTACTTCATTCATCCTTCCAAAAGTTAGCTACTTTTACATTTCCCCAGAAAAAAAAGGCAACTCTCAGCAATATTCAAGTAATATGCTTTTCTCTTTACACTAATGTGATATCAGGATTTTAAAAAATAAAGTTATCTAGCCCAGACAGTGTAGCTCAGTGGTTGAGCATCAATCTATGAAATAGGAGGTCACGATTCGATTCCTGGTCCAGGCACATGCCCGGGTTTTGGGCTCAATCCCCATTAGATAGTGTGCAGGAGGCAGCCAATTGATGATTCTCGTCATCGATATTTCTATCTCTCTCCCCTCTCCCTTCCTCTCTAAAATCAATTTAAAAAAATTTTTTTTTTAAAAAGTTGTGTAATAGGGCACCCACTTAATCACCAGCAGCCTCTGAAGGGCGTCCTCACTGGGATCCAGGAAGCTGCACTTAAAAGTGTACTAACCCATAAGCCAAAGAGTCATCTCCTTCCAGGGACCTTATGAAAGAGCGAGAGCGAGCCAGACTGACTCTGTAAAACCAATCTGGGTTATTTCTCATGCTTTACGTTTTGAAATGTGAGCCACAGAAGACTGAGTCATGAAAATGTCTTACTGTTTTATTCCCTAAATCCTAGAATTCCGGCCATTTTGCCAGCTTTTTATTTTCTGTAGGATTTGGCTCTTTTGACAATGTCCATATTATAAAGTGATACGGATTATTTGAACATGAGATTATTTGGTAAATGCTTCCACCTAAACCTAATTTGACTAATTTGGAAGAGGATTAAAGACACTCAGATACTGGTATGATTCTGGGGGGAGATCCAAGATTAACGTCCTGAGCTGCCAAAATTATTGTTTCAAATGTTGTGAAATCAAGTTTAGCTCTCTTATGCATGTTCTTGGCTGAAGAAAAAGAGTTTCCCAGTTTGGAGAGCAAACCAAATTCCTCTAGCTGCTGTAACAGGAGCATGGAAACGATGTTGAAGGAAAGGAAGACCTGCGTGCAAAACATTGATTTGAAGGATTGGAATTGAGGTGGTTTATCTTCCTTTACATTTAGCTTCTTTCCTTAGGTTACTAGAGATAAAATTAATATTTTTCATATTGGATCTTTGTGAACAAAGTAACAAAATACCTAGTCCCGTTTCACATATGAGCAAACTGCATCTAAAGGTGAGGTGCCTGTCCATTTGTAGACAGACACAAGACTGCTGCAAGGTGTGGGCCCTGGTCCACCATGATGTTATCTCCCAGGGCAAGTACATGTGACTCTACTCAAAGCTATAAGACACTGTCTGAGTCCATTATAGCTGCTGCAACGAAAGTACCATGGGCTGGGTGGTTTAAACAACAACATTTATTTCTCACAGTTTTGGAGGCTAAGTCCATGATCAAGGTGCCAATAGATTCTAGAGCAGCTGTGGGCAAACTATTGCCCACGGGCCCGATCCGGCCCGTTTTG
The DNA here is from genome assembly GCF_000327345.1 of Myotis davidii. Classification (NCBI taxonomy): domain Eukaryota; kingdom Metazoa; phylum Chordata; class Mammalia; order Chiroptera; family Vespertilionidae; genus Myotis; species Myotis davidii. The sequence goes on from NW_006293001.1 coordinate 9,591,916, forward strand.
AAATGAATAAAACTAAA
>NW_006293001.1:9592109-9614343 GCF_000327345.1 Myotis davidii
ATGAGGGCCCACTTCCTGGTTCTTTTTGCTGTGTCTTCACATCGTAGAAGTGGTGGGAGAGATTTCTTGGGTCTCTTTAATAGGAACTAATCCCATGCATGACCTAATCATTTTCCAAAGCTCCCCCCCCCCCCCCCCCATTGGGGATTAGGATTTCAAAATATAAATTTTGAAGGAACACAAATTTTCAGTCTATAGTGGACCTAGTCATTGTAGGACTGATTTAATTTGCCAAGTGACCATTCTGACTATTTGCCCTTAAAGAAACAACCATTTTTGTTTTATTTTGGCCTTGATTTTGGATTCTATGTTTGCAGTTTTTCTTTGTGGTTTTGCAGATCCTCAGACAGTGCTCAACTGTTGCACAGATATCAGTGTAAACGTTTTCCCACAAATTAGCAGCACCCCAGCAATCCATCTGTCAATGATAGGCAGGAATGTAAAGTTCTCACAGCCTTATCCTTACACTTCTTGCTATCATTGTTCCCTAATGTGGCGCTAGGAATGTATCTGGGATTTCATCTTTGGGGAATTTGTCTATCCCATCATCCTGAAAGTCCCACCAATAACATCTCCCTTGCTGATTTAGGATTACCTCCTGAAAGTCTGCTGTTAACATGCCCTTTTGTTCCTCAAGATAGATAACACTTAGATAGATTTCATCAGACTAGCTAGCTTTCACCTGGCAATGAGTAATTTCTAAAGGAATTGGAGGTGTTAGTAGATGTTTTTGAGAAAGAGCAACTAACAGATTTGTTCATTCCTTGAATATACATTCATTTGTCATTTGCACTGATCCAGGCCATATATACAGAAAGATGAATAGTATTCTGTATTTGCTTGCAGGTGGGATTATTATTATGTTGTTGTTATATATAGGATGAAATGGGAGCCCAGTATTAGGGCATTTAACTTGGACTTGAAAGTTAGGAAAGATGAGCTTGAAATGGTTCTTAAAGGGCTAGCAAATGGAGTTTGTTGTGTTGGAACATGGCTGAGCTCTGAGGACCAGTAGGAGAAAAGCTGGAGAGGTAAGGAGGTATCAGATCAGGAGGGGCCTGTGTGCTGTGCTGAAGAGCCATCTTTGTTCTGTAAGTTATGAAGAATCATTGAAGATATTACGCAGAGGAAAGACATTCTCACTTAGAAAATTATCTCATGTTACCATGTAGAGAATAGATAAAATGGGACAAAACTAGAGATGCAGTCACTGTGGTCTAGCCTGAGTTGAAGGGCCTGAATTAAACCAGTGAGACAGAAGGAATGATTCCTGCAGGGAGGATAGAGGTGGGGTGCACAGGTCGTAATGATTGATATATGGTGGGGAATAGTTGAGGAGGAATCTGGAATGAGATGCTTTTGTTTCTGGCTTGTGTCCTTCCTGAACACATTGTCAAAATTGATGCCTTTTCAATAACTTTTTAAGGCAATGAGTCCAAATGGCAGCTGCTAAGATTATGATCAAATGATGCTAGAGAAATGATGCTAGTAAAAACAAGGTCAGTCTTTCAATATGCAATTGAAACATTGGTGATCAGGTGGCAGAGAGGTGGAAGAGGCTGTCAAAGGCTGGCATTTCCTCCACCCACCAAGAGTACAGGCCCGGCCCTCATGGACGTGGTTGGCACCCACTTATGTGGTGCACCCTGTGCAACATGGCAGATGTCCCACTGAGCTATACACTTCTAGATATAATTTCAACAAACATAAATATCTATAAACAGATTTGGCTTAATTGAGGAAAAAAATACACAGTGTAATATATGTGTTGTAAATCTAGGCCTGGTTCTCATTTTTCCAGCCAGTCTGTTATGAGAATTATTATGCCATAACTAGTTTTCCCTAGATATTCCAGAACCTCTATGCCATCAGTAATTTGTCATATAAACTCTCATCTTCCATATTGATATCCCAGCTGTGTCTGGTAGTTGGTCTCTACGTGTTTTACTAGTCAAATATGGGGCTCAATGTATATATTTTTTAAGAGCTAGATTTTAAACTCTCTAAAGCAGAACTACTCTCTATAGAAGATATTCATTATTCTGAAGTTTGGACTGCTACTAGATTATACTATACAGACTATGTTGTACTGGCAAAGTTTGACTGAATTGAGCATCAAACTGCATTATCTAATAACTGGTAAGATGTAGGATGTTTGTCAGTCAAAATACAAGAAATTAGGGAGGCTACCCAGGCAATTAATTCAAAACAAAGACATGATTGCATTCCTCTAGAAAGAACCACATCTGGACTTAAGAACACAAGTCCTCCCACAACCCAAAGCGGGAGTTCAACTCCATTATAAGTATGGGAAACTGTTAATTTTCCAAAGTAAAATGAAAAGCTGACAAAAGGTAATTAACTTTACAAATAAGCAGGAAAAATGGTGGCATTTCATGGCATGCAGGTTGTGGACCTTTGAGTGACATAAAATTCTCCTAAAAACATTCTGTGCCATTAATTGAATAAGCTCTAAGGGAGGAATGACTGCCCAGCACACTCTAGAACAGCGTTTCTCGACCTGTGGGTCTCAACCCCTTTGTGGGTCGAACGACCCTTTCACAGGGGTCGCCCAAGACCATCAGAAAACATATATAATTACATATTGTTTTTGTGATTAATCACTATGCTTTAATTATGTTCAATTTGTAACAATGAAAATATATCCTGCATATCAAATATTTACATTACGATTCATAACAGTAGCAAAATTACAGTTATGAAGTAGCCACAAAAATAATTTTATGGTTGGGGGTCACCACAACATGAGGAACTGTATTAAAGTGTTGCAGAATTAGGAAGGTTGAGAACCACTGCTCTAGAAGAATATTTCAAGTTAGGAGGTGAACAGATAATGCCAGTGTGTGTTCACAATAGATTTTTTTTAAAGGAAAAATACCTTCTGAAAGACTGTGTGATCATAAATAGTATATATAAGTTGTTCTGTTTTAAGATTAATTTTCATGAATCAACCATCATTGTTTGCTCTTTTCCATCTCCAGTCTTTTTTGAGTTAATTAGTAACCATAGTCCCAGTTACAGTTCCTTTAAAATGTGTTCAATAACTGCCTTGTTATTGCTTCTATTTAGTGCTTGGAGCTGGAATATGCCTTAGAATTCACCAGCCTAATCACCCAATTTAATAGTGGAAGAAACTAGGGACCACAGAAGTGATATGAATTGCTACAGCTCCAAACAAGCAAACAAAAAGACTTTCACCCTGCTGCTGCTTCAGAACACTGAAGCACTTAATATAGAGAGCATGTATTTGTTCATCAGAAAAGCTTTATTGTCTTCCATTTACTGAAGTTAAGTAAATCACAAAGCCTTAATGAGGTCCGCCCTGCCACATGAGGAACTTGATGACATGCACGCACGGTGGGTTCTCATTAACCTTCCTTGGGTTTGAGCAGTACTTAATTCTAATTGCCTTCATTTTCACTTGGCCATTATTTAATTTATTGGGATTGACCAGTGTAATATATGGTTTTCAGGTTATCAACACAATTTGGGGACTTTCTGCAAGGCAGATATTTTCCTTTTGCCTTAGGCAATAATAGACAGGAATGCAAACACTGCTTTAAAGAGAGAGTCTGCTGATTTACATATTTTAAAAGTATTAAGATCAAGGGTAATGAGAATTTAATCCATATGGCAATGCAGAAGATAAATAGGAATATTAATACTGTATCAAATACTAATTAAAAGAAACACATGGATCTAATTTTAAGAATGTAACACAGGGATGAAGTGCTCTTTGTAAAGTTAAGACCTGATTCTCTTGTAAACAGGAAGTTATGGTGAGTTGTTTGTCTCCCCTCAGGGTGAATTACTAGCTGGTTAATACATATCCCTTTCATAGAATCATAAGAATTTGTGAGACAATGATTGTGATTTAACAGTTTACAAAGTGCTTTCATTTTTTTTTTTGAATAATCAAAGCAAACTGTTTAGTTCCTTAAACTCTTACCCCCATTTCATTAAAAGAGAAAATATGTTCGAGGCAAATGAACCTGGAGCTAATATCAACCTCAATCCTCAATCTTAACCTCCTTCTGCTACGCTCTCTCAGCTTCCCCTTCCTTCCCTTCCTCTCCCTCTTTTTCTCTCTAATGAGGATTACTCAGAAGCATACAGAGAAAAGCGATCTCCTTCACTGATTAATGGGGGTGTGACTGGTACATTTTAAGAGCAACTAGAACTGTTTATACACTTTACCCTAGTCCTCTTACTTCCAGGAGTCTAATTTTAGGAAATAATCTGAGATATGGTCAAATATTTATGCCTAAGGATGTTTGTAGCAGTTATAAGTGAAAAAATTTAATGACCCAAATGTCCAACACAAGCATATTTAAATTATAGTACCTCTTAAATAAAGTAATATTAGGGAGCTATTAAAATCATGTTACAAAAAAGCTTGCAGCTACCAACAATCGTTTGTATTTAAATGTTAAGAGGAAGAGTATAAGATATATAATGTAGTTTTATATATATTTATGTATATCACATATTTATATATGTTTTACCTATATCAGGGGTCCACAAATATTGTCTGTAGAAAACCAAATAGTAAATATTTTAGGCTTTGCAGGCTCTCAGATCTCTTGCTCAACTCTGCTGTTGTAGGGTGAAAACATCATAGAACATAAATAATCATAACCATGTTCCAATAAAAGTTTACTTATAGACACCAACATTTGAATTTCATTTAATTTTCATTATTACTCTTTTGATTTTTTTTCAACCATTTAAAATACAAACAAACATTCTTAGCTCACGGGCCATAGAAAAACAGCAGCAGGCTGCACTCGGCCAAAGGGTTGCAGTTTGCCAGCCCTTGATTTACATTATAGGAAGAAATACCCTCAAATAATCAGTTACCTTTGAGAGGTCCTTATTTTCTACCTGAAGACTCTTACCTCTATGTTCTACGTTTTCTATAATATGTATAGTATACTTTAATATTAGGAAGATAATTACTTTTTAAAGGATTTGCCCCAAGTTTCACAAAGGATAAGTCGCAGGGGTGTGTTCTGAACAGAAAACCTCTTTTAACCATGCCTATTGCCTCCTAGAATCTCATGGCAGGAAGGGTCTTTAAAGCTCTATGAAGAGACCAACTCTTTATTTTACAAAAGGAAGTGAAGACTCCAAAAACTTACCAACTTGCTCAAGACATGTGGCAATCAGTGGCAGAGTCCCAGCTGGCCCTGAGCCCCGAACTTTCTGTCCAGTGCTCTTCCCACTTCCTCCTTAGGCACCATTAGATGTAGACAGGATGAGTGAGGACCCCCTTTTTTTTAAATCTCCAAATCACTCTTATCTCGCGTGTTCTCTTTCCTTTCTGGTTCAAGTCTGTAGGCTAATATGTGAAAACACCGGAAGGCCTGCTGTCCTAACAGACCTTCATGAGAGAGCCCGAGGTGTGGAGCAAGTAGCTGGAAGAAGAAATGTGTGTACGGTCCGCTTTGTCTATTTATGAAGTTCAGTCAGGTGGTTAACTGTCAGCCCTTCTCTGTGAGAACATGTCCCTGACCAGCTCCACTCCAGGGGAGCTTCTCTGCTCCCCCAGGTACCCTCCAGGCCTCTAGAGCCTCCCCTCACAGCTGCCCACAGCCTTATGTAGGAAAAGGCAAAGAACCAGAGCCAAATCCTCGGTCCCGGTCCTTGGCCTCCTCTCACCATGCAGCTCTGCAGTCCTGAGCAGGTTGGAAGGAGATTCATTTCATTTCATTCACTAACCAGCGTTTCCTGGTCACCTGCAATTATGTCAAGATCACGTTACAAGGCTAGCCTAGAGACAGAAGGGTAAGTCCTCCGTTACAGTCCTAGCCCTCAGAGTCAATAACGTTACTCCCCTGTCCACTTCCTGGGGAGTCAGGTATCCAACTTAAGTTATCTGTATGAGGTATTTTGAAAACTTGAGCATTATGCAAATGTGAGAGGCAATTTTTATTATTGGTGTCTTTGCTCCTCACTAAAGAGTCAAAGGCAGGAGGAGGAGGGCTGAGGGAGGCCCGGAGTTTTCAGATCTCAGGTTTCTACAAATAAGATCCACAGGTCCTGTCCTCCTGGTTGACCTACCAACATGCTAGCATCAGGAGCTGAAGGCAAAGCTGATGGGAGTGACCTAGTTTCCAGGTTGTGATTTATTTGAAGTTGCACATGCTCTAACGGCTCTGCATTCACATCCCAAGGATATTAGAAAAACCAGCCAAAACACATAAATAAAAATAAACAAGTTCCCATGTCCTTAGGATTACCAAAAAAAATTCAGGAAAACTTTTCCTATTCAATAAATAAAGGTTTTGGTATTTCGAAGGTGCAAAGGAGAGACAGGTTTTAAAGGGTAATTCTAGTTTAAAAACCCAAACAAAGGTGAAGGACTTGATCATTCTTTAATATTTACCCTATTCACCTCATATGGGTTTTAGACCTGTGAATGCTTAATGCATGTAGATAGAACTGCTCTTAGTATAAGCCTGCATGGTCCTATATAATTACATATATGTTTAATTACAAGATGACTTCATTGTAAGGTTTTCACTGGCAAGTCACTGCATAGCTAACTCAAGCTAGCTGAAACAATAGAGATTCATTGGCTCACTTAATTGAATGTCCTGAGGACATGAGGCATGACTTCAAGACTTCCGGCTGATCTTTGCAATTCCCTTAACTCTGCCATCCTGCACGGTTTGCTTCACTCAGTTTGGTTTCTCTTAAGATGGCAAAATGGCTGCTGCGGTTGTAGACTTTACATCCAAATGAAACCCTGCTCACAAGGAAATAGAGCTTTCTTGTCTCAGAATTGGATTGGACCACCCCTAACCAACCCCTGTGGCCAGGGGAACGTTTGGGGCTAATTAGCTGATGCTTGGGTTGAATGCACCAATTACTGTGCAGAAGGAAATGGGGTTACCTGTTAGGGCCCATCCCTGGGTAAGGAGCAGAGTCCATCTGTCCCAAGCACATGGCAGCTATGCATTGTGGAAGGGGAAGAATGGCTATTGGGAAGACAACAGTATCCACTTCATTAGTCAGGGCCCAGTCAGAGACATAAACTGCACCATTACCTTAGCAGAGAGAATAACTCTTTAGTTGTTAGCTAATATTCACTGAAAAGGCGAAAGGGAACCTGCAGTACCCTGCAGATGGTCACTTCAGGAAGCAGCTACCTCTCCTAGAGCCGTTCCTCTTTGAGGAGCAAAGAGAAGATGTGACTGTTAAGACTTGGGCTTGGAAGAGGGGCCTCACAGAACTGAAGTCCAGACCGCTGAGCAGGGTCACTGTCCAGCTAGCACTAGTGTCCGAGGGGACGCCGTGAGGCTGGTGCGGTGACATGGGGACACTGCAAACTGGAACCAACTGTGACTGCTGGAGTCAACTGTTGCTGCCAGGGTGAACATCAATGGTACAGTGATGCAGACAGAACAAGAAGCAAACAGAAGGAGCAAGTCCCACCTTCCCCGGCCAGCCTGCAGTCTCCATCCAGCACCCACTGTTGGCAGAGCCTGCCAGGCAGTCATGTGCCAAGGGAGAAAGTGACTTGTAAGGTCATGTCCAACCATCACAAGGAGTGTAGAGCTGAGAGTAATAATAGTATTATGGCAAGAAGGAAAGAGAAAATCAGTCGATGTGCTTGTATATACATACTTGTGCATTAAAAAGGTAAGAAGAAAATACGTGCAGCAGCTAAAGTCCTTGTTACTGTCAATGAAATGGTCATAAAGCCAAGTTGATGCGTATTCCTCACTCTGGTATCGCAGCCAAGACCCCAGCTCGTGAGAACCTTCCCCAGGCCTGGTCGCTGTAACCTCAGTAGTGAAAGATCCCAATCTTCACTGGCTCTGCATGTTTCTACTTACTCGTTCTCATTGCTGTTTGCTGTGGGATATGAAAGAACTGAGGTACACAGAGTCCTGGGTTCCAAAGAGCCCTCTGTGCCCCCATTGTGTAACCCCAATGCCCTGATAATCAGGGTCAATCCATTCAAGAGTAATTCCTTTCTTTACCTGTTGGTTCAGTGGCATAAGGAGCCTAAAATGCCAAGTGGCAGTCCCATCTCCCAATTCAATGGAACTATTGTTGCATCCCCTGGTGGAAGCATTCCTTTCTTAGGTAGCAAGACCTGCAAACCAGGAGAACTCAGAGTTGAGGGGACAAGAAGCAAGAATTCTATATAAAAGTATTTTAATTATCTAGGAAGTCATTTTAAAAATCCAGAATGGACCCAGTCTCTCTGATTTATTACTCTCCTAAAAATATTTTTTTTTACCTTAGACATTAGTTTCCTGGGAGGCAAAGTCTGTAACTTGTTCATGTTTGTATACCCAGTGGGACCTTTCATAGCATCTGTAACCTGATAGGCTGCCAATAAATGCTGGTTGAAGGTATAGGGAGATAGGTAGTTAGATATGGGATAACTGGTTCGTATTAGAAGACTGATTTTTTTTCATTGTCATTTTCATATTGCTAGCTCACAAATAAAAACGAGGTATCTTCAGTCTCTGGACTTAAGAATAAATTCTAGTAACCTGTGGCTCAGAATTTTGTTTATCAGTATTGTTTTGAAGATTACTGGTATGTGAGTTCCTCAAAGGTGCTGGTGGGTCCTTTCTCCCCTTCAGACTGTTAGGGCATGTGGGTAGAGCTTAATATTACTCTGCACTTTAAAATGGAGCATCTTGCATTTTAGAAGATTCATTTCCCCATAAGTGAATTTAAACAGGAAAACATTTCATTAGCTCCTCTTCCCAAATCCTGAGGGCTTTCTGAAATGGGAACCAAAGCAGTTTCCCACTGCCTGGGGCTCCTCCACCACATCAAACGCTTAATGAAAATGTTTCCTCAAACCTCAAGCATTTCCACATATTAAATGTGAAGGGGAAAGATTTTGCTCTAACTGCAGAGTGTTCTACAACTGCAGGGTATATGAGGATGCCTGCCTCTGTGTGTGTGTGTGTGTGTGTGTGTGTGTGTGTGTGTCCTGTTGAATGCTTCTGAGATAGATTTAATGTTGTGCCCATACCCTCTCTAAACAAGACTACATAAACAATACGTATTTTCCAGGGTTCATTAGGAAGAAATAGGAGGGGTGTGTGCCCACCCCAAACATAGCCAAGCTGTCAGCCTGAGAGAAAGTGGGTGCTCGCACACAAGTCACTGTGCCAATTTAGGGTTGGAAAGTTTGGGGGTGTTTGGGGGAAGGAGACAGAAGTAGCCAAAAGGGTGCCAAGCAGACTAATTATAATTAGATCTATTTTACCAAAGCGCTATTTTTTAAAAATACATTTTCTATGGACCTTAGAGAGGAAGGGAGAGGGAAAGAGAGATAGAAACATCAATGAGGAGAGAGAATCATTGATTGGCTGCCTCCTGCATGCCCCATACTGGGGATCAAGCCCGAAACTCAGGCATGTGCCCTGACCAGGAATCGAACCATGACTTCCTGGTTCATAGGTCGACGCTCAACCACTGAGCCATGCTAGCTAGGCCTAGAGCACTATTTTAAGGGCTAGTCTGGATGTTAGAAACAGAACAGCTATCCCGTATTTGAGGTTTCAGCCTTTCCTGAGCTGCCATGAGATACTTTGTTTTAAATAAATAATATCAAAGGAGGGTATTGGAAGCGTAGTGAATATTTTCTGTTGAAGGATTCCAAAAGCTTCCTAAGGTCAATACAATGAACACTCTTAATTACTGCTAAAATTTGCATTTTACATAATTTTTACTTTGTTTGAAATGTATTAAATATCCAGGCTGCTAATATATTCACTGCATTACCCACAATTTTTGATAATTTCTCTGAACTAACTGCTAAAATATTCATTGTTCACTTGTGAAACTTGTGTCTTTTATTGAAAGATTGTTTTAATTTTAACAGTTTTATCAATATTTTTATCTTTATGGCTTATACTTTTTGTGCCTTGTTTAAGAAATCTTCCCTCTCCAAGCTCATAAAAATATTAAACTTCATATCTTTTGAAAAGTCTTAATATCTTGTTTTTCACATGTAGGGACTCATTTCACCTGAAAATTATTTTTGCATATGACATGGGAGAGGAATCTAATTTTTTTTTCTATATAGCTAACCTATTAGTCCCACTCTCTTATTATGGAAGCCCTTATAGATCATTCTATCCAATTAAATAATTTAATAAACAGGAAACAACTATTATGTACTAGGCATGAAGTATTAGGCTATTGATTGGGACATAGTTATAAACGAGACAGTGTCCCTGCCTTCATGAAATTTACAGAAGATTAGAAAAGACATTTAAGAATTAAAAACATGAAAGGAATTATTTGAAAGGGGGAAGTTCAGTAGGCTCTGGGAGCATACAGCAAAGGAACGTGGTCTAATCCAAGGGGTTAGAGAAGAATATCCTAGAAAAGTTATAACTAACTTAGACTTAAAAGATGAGTAAAAATTAGTCTTATAAAATATAGTATTAGGTGTGTAGTTTGCAGAGAGAATGATGCAAAAGCTGGAGGGGGGGAGGGGTGAGAAAGCAAGGAACATTCCAGGAGCTAGAAGAAGTCTGGTCCCCAGGTGCATAGTGTGCCAGAAGCTTGAAGAGGCAGGCAAGGGGCAAGTCTTATAAGCAGGCTAAGAAATTGAATCTTATATTATGCGCATTTCCCACAACACCTTAACAGGCTCCTTGCTCACTTGTATATGTTAATTAATGTTTGTTCAATGATTTGATACAAAAGCCAATTGGATTTCCTTCTCTCTTTGCCTCTCCTCAGTAAATGGAAAACTGTGTAAACACTGCTTCGCAAATAACTGTAGCCAATGCTGGCTCCAGAACCCCCACATAGGCAGATATCAGGGTCGCCACCTGGATGGAGAGCTGCTGCAAGATTCACTTTGAAGCTGTGTTTACACTGTAGGCCCTCTGCTTCTACTAGCTTGTGTTTATTGGGATGACTGTGGGAGGAGTTCTGGTGTAGACTATGGGGAGGGGCCCCAAATTCAAGTTATGCTCAACCCTCACAATTTTAGTTAAACAACTTAACCTGTATATACACAAACTATTTACTTTATATCTAATAATAGCATGGTGCTTTTGATGGTAATAGTATATGCTAATGAGCTATTCTTCCAGGCAAGGATCTTCTGTGGCAATTTTAAGAAAGTTAATAAAAATATACAGTGCAAAGGAGTGTGTATCATTATTAACAGGTAAAAATAACCCAAAAAGTCAAAGATCATCTTAATCTTATACAAAATATATACCCCAAGGTTAGATAGGCCAACAATTGTAAGGCAGCTTGTTGATTTATAAATTACGTTCTATCTACTTTCAGAACGGAAAAAAACAAAACAACAACAACAACAAAACACAGCTCTTTGCAGGGGCAAAGGCTCTTTCATGACTGTAATCATGAGTTCGTGGTGGCTGAAGCCGCACTGCCAGTAGGGCTGGAAAATCTCAGAAAGTGAAGGGACAGGAGTTTCTCAGGTTTGATGTCACTCAGAGAAGCAGTTTGGGAAGGGTTGAGGCCTCGCAGAGATAGAAAGTTTAGTGTACAAATGCCACTTCCTTTCTTACACTCCAGAAAGAAAACAGAACATTATAGCCTTTGGGGCAAATGGTGGGGGGGAGAACGGGGGTGGGGGCGGGTGGACAGCTAGTTTGAGGAGAGGAGCACTGTTTTGAGGGAAGATGACCTCTCTACCCTTCTCTCCAATTCTAAGCTCGTTGCCGGAGTCGCTGTATTTAACCACACATCCCAGGTTGGCCTGCTATAAACTGCTGAGAGATGGCTGTCAGTCACGGGCGTCCAATGAGGACTCTCCAATTTCCCTCAGTCTCTTGCCTTTCCTCAAATTCCCCCTCCCCAATTTTACCCCCCTTTTTTCCTCTACTTCTTCTTCTCTCATCTTTTTATTTAAAAAGTAAAAATCCTAGCAGGAGTTGCGACTTCTAGGTCCCCCAGAAGGATGAAATAAGTTCTCAGCCAGTCATTCAAAGGTTAAATCTTTTGTTCAGAAAAACAATTGTCCTCCTCCTCCTGGCTTTTCTCTCTTGGGGCCGGGGGGAGAGGAACAATGGGACTTTCTCTCCGGCTCTCCAGGGAATGCGTCCTGAGCTTACTCTCTGGAGGTCTCCAGACCCTATTCAGCAACAGCTCACTTCAAAGGGTGTAAAGTTGAAGCTTGGCAAGGAGACATAAACTCTCTCCACAGCAGCCCTTGCCTGAGAGCTGGGAGCCCACCTTGCCTGGGGGTCCTCTGGCCACACCTGCCGATCCCCTTGCCACACCACTGGCACGCTACAGAGCCCATACCCCACGTCCTAACAGAACTCTGCGGCCTCTAATTGTAGCATTTGAGCATATTTGCCTGTGTAACTAACACTGTTCTCCTCTACCAGATTGACAGATTCTTGAGAGTGGCGACCAAGTCTCTTCCACCTCAGGTGTCCACTGAGTCCTGACCAGATAGAAGGTGCTTGGGGAAGAGAGCACCTGTGGTCATGGGTGGAAGGCCCTCCATTAGTTGGGTCCTTTCTTGCCGAGCCTCCTCTCACAGGCCGTTAGTAGCATTGCATCACTTCTAAGTTAGCCATCGCTGTTCCATTGGCCACATCCAGGTTCTCCATGAGAAAAGGGAATGACATGACAGGTCAAGACTGGAGGCATTGTTTTTGTGAATTTTCATTTTACTTAGGGTCACTGGTTTCTGTTCACATCTTTACCTAGGCCTTTGCTCTGAGGGATCCATTTCTATAAGAATTGCATTTCTCTGTGGAAAAAATCAAGACAGGTACTAGGGTTGTCAGCTCACAGTAAATAACAATAACAAATATTATTTGAGCATTTTACTCTGCACCTGGGTTAAATATTTTTGCACACTGTTTTAAACATCTGCATAAAAAGGTACCATTATTCTTCTATTATGAACAAGGAGGTTTAGTATCTTGCACAAGGTCACACAATTGGCAAGCAGTATAACCCGACTTTAAATTCAGGTCCCATGGTGAGGAAACAAAAGTTTCTATCTGAAGGTGTTATTGTTCATACACAGCAATAGCTTTTACAAACAAAAAAAATTAAACCTCAGAGAGCAAGCTAATCTACAGAACACTTTTTTTGTTTTTACTATACCCTGCCAAAGAGCTATTTTCATCCTCGCCTGTGCCTGCCTTGCTTTCTTTTCTTCTGTCTATAGTTATGTTCACACACTGCACCAAAATAAAAATGTAGCAACCCAGATTTAGAATGTCTTATACAAATGCTACCAGCATCTGACTAATTAAATAAATCTGAATTTAAAAAAAAACACTTTTCTTCCAAGATTATGGTCCTGCTGTGGGGCTCTATTTTGTGATCTATCTCCCCCTAATAAACTTGGAAAATATAAAATCAAAGTGGATGAGGTGTGGATATATCTACAAAGCTATAGATAAAGCTTTTTTGTGGGTTTTCCCCCTCTTTTTAAAAGAAAAACAGAATCTGTACACCCATTACCAATTTCATGAAGTGCTATATTTACTTACCAATTAGTCAGCACTGTAAACTGGTTGATTTAATGATCTCTCATATGATTTATGCATGACTTTTATTAATTGAGCCTATGGAGATGAAGAGTAGATATAAATTAATGTGGGAAGTGTATTGCTTGTCATTCCTTTAAAGAAATACAATTTTCTTCAACAGTCTTTGCCCTGGTTTCTTTTTTTCCTTTAAGTGTTTCTTGAATTTTCAGTAAAGGGTTATTGTATAAGCAACCTAATCATAGGGGTTGGGTGTTTGGACCTTTCACACGTGTTAACATGGTTAATAAGACATTTTATTAATCTGTAAGTTGATTCTTAACACTTAAAGTATTTCCAAGAGAGAAGGCAACAAGTTTAAGTTAAAAGGCAACTTAGAATTTTCAACATTTTCATCAGCCAAATGAGCTGCTGCTGAGTGATTTTAGGCTGTCTGCCTTTGATTCTGACCAGTCAGAGGAAAACTGAAACAAGCCAGCAGGCACTAGGTAGTTGCCCTGGAAACCTGGGACGCTTTCAACAAGTCAGCATAGCCGAGAACATTTCCACCCTCCTCAGCTCCTGAGTCCAGGGTGCGTGCTCCTGACGGTTAATCCTCTAGCACAGCACTTCTCAACCTTGGCTGCACATTGGACCCACCAGGGGAGCTTTAAAAAATAGCTACCTGCCTGGGTCCCACCTCCAGAGCTTCTGATGTGATTGTTCGGGGTGTGGCCTGGCCCTCAGGATTATTTTAAAGTTCCTCTGGTGACTCTAATGTGCAGCGGAGGTTGAAGACTTCAGCTTTCACAGAGAGGAAAGCAGATAAATAAGTCTTACACATCAATTCCTGCATGTCCTCGGGTTGCAAATGTTTTTCTCATCTGAATAATACATCCCAGGTGAGTAATGTCTTACTCCCAGTGATTCTCTGTGCCCTGAGCCAAGAATAGTTTCAGGAGTCACTTGAGTATGTCTTTCTGTTATGGAAAACCAAAAAGAGTACCTGTTCTTACAACTACTCATGTCTGACAGCTCAGGACAGAAAGAAGCAGTGCGCTTGGACATTCTGCTCACCTTTACCACCTGCCTGCATGTTAGAGCCTTGAGCTCTCGCAGAACCAGTCTCCTTTTTGCACACCTTTTGTGGTTTTACAGGAGTGGACACAGGACCACATTGGGCACAGGCATACTCTCAGTCCCCTCGCCCCCAACCACCACCCCCTTGTGACATTTGTGAGATGACCAACTAGCAGTAGGGGTACCCTTTGTAGGTACTGGAACAGACCAGGTGATCCGAAACCTATAGTTGTCTCCTCATTAGCAACAGGCTCTGAATAAGGAAATGAGTAGAGTCACCACTCTGGGGGTGGGAAAATCACTTCAAGAAATCGCACGGTTTGCTGGAGGGGTGGGGGGTGGGGTGCTGGGGAGAAGGTTTGAATATCCTCACTCAGGAAAGTGGCACCTCTGCCAAGTGAAGTTACTCGGCAGTGGAGTGAAAAGTAGAAACTAGAATGCAAGTCTTCTGGTACATACTTTACTACAACCCAGTGGTAGAGCTCTATATTGCTTTCTGTTTGGTCTTTGACTTTGTGGCGTGTAGCCATTTGTTCTGGTTGCCTTTACCTTGTGTCCAAAGTTCACAGGCCCCGTCGATTTTCAGTTCCTCTGCACTAGACTCACCAGAAATCCGAAGCTGAGAGCAGTAATTTTCACAGCAGGCTGGGCCTTACCAAAATGATTTATGTGTTTTTACTTGGAGACTATATTTTAATGCTGAGATTTTTCTGATTATCTTTTTGTGTGCACCCGCTCACCACATGGGCTCTTAATTTAGAAAATATTCAGCAATTACATGTGGAATTGATACTTTACATAAAAGCAAAAATGGTGCCTGTTATGTATGTTACTGAAAAATTCAATGTCTTTTATTTTTCTGGCAACAGGGTTACGTGATCCAAAGAAATGGCTCATTATTTTTCATTTTCTGTGAGATGAAAAGTTCTGAATTTAAAAACCAGAGCTGCCCCTGAAGAAAGGTCACATGGTGGGAGTTTGGGTTTTAGTGGTCCCGAAGACTTAGCCAGGCACCAGACATTCCACTTGTGTGCCCATAAAATTTAATCATTGATGCCTCCGAGTCAGATCTAAATTTGATTTAAACTAAATCTAAAATTTTGTGAAATTAACTTTGATGTCAATATCAGATACTTTGCAGCTTCGTGGGAAGTAATTCTTCCAGGAACTGCCACTCTACTTTGACAGTTGATTATCCAAATATTTAACATTTTGTGCAAATAACACTTAAGTAAAAGCTTTAGAACTCAATTTGGATTTTTATTTTTATTTTTTTTAGTGAATGGGTATGTTGGTTTTCTGTCTTGCCACATCTGCCCAATGTCCACAAAGTTAGAATTTTAGCATGTTTGCTGAAGGGGCACTTTGTGATGTAGAAAAGTAATGTCAACCGTCTGTAACAGGGGGACTTAGCTTTTCACACTGTTTTTGCAATGGTGCGTAACATGGGTTTTTTAAATTGTTTTTGTTGAATTTATACTAACACAGGTAAAGAAAAGGAAACAGCTAACTCCTAAACACAAAACCATTGAGGATTAATGTCTATATTGGCTTGGTAAAAATATGTTTCAAACTTGTGGCTGCTTAAAGCTAATGTTTTCATCACAACCATTGTCCAACTTATGGTGAACCCAGAGGCAAAAGTGATATGTGTATAACATGCACATACTCATATCCATATACACACATATATGTATATACTATATATAGTCTTCATAGATATAAATATATGTATTTTTACATATATAAAGGAAATTGGAAGTTATTTGCTGGGTCAAAAGTGATAGAGTTACTTCTCAGGAAACAACCAAAAAGCATAAGAGTGAATGTTTCCTATGAATAAAAGGACAAAGATTCAAAAACTGAGGGTTTTTCTTGAAAGTTCTACCTGAATATTCTCCTTTGAGTATAAGAGTTAACACCCTACGATGTTTAGAAACAACTATTGTGCACTACTGCTGGTAACGGAAATGTTTTTTTAAAAGTTTGGAGAAAATGGCCTTAGCTGGTGTGAGGAGGCCGGCGTTGGGTTAGTTCTCGGTCTGCTTTGTGCCTGGCTTCTTCATTACAGGTGGATTGAAAGTAAAATGTGTTAATGTGGGGGTGGGGCCACAGTGAGGAATTCCATTCGATGTAAACCCAAAATACAGAAACCATTCAAAACGCCTCCTCTCCATCGGGACCTCCAGGGCACTACGGGGAAACATGGGCTGGACTGCTCTCCTCTCACTCATGGTCCCTCAGGCTTTTGACTTTGCAGCCGGATCTTTGAGTCAGTTCACTTGAGAGAGTCCCAGTATGCAGAGGCCAAGGATTCCTGGGCTGACAGAAGAAAAGTTAGTGATGCCACACTTGCTCTCAACATTTAAAAGTGAACATCAAACTGGGCCTTTGAATACTTTATTACTTCTCCCTCCCTAGTGGGAAACTCTTTTTTTCAATAGCCTCAGGCATGATGATTTTTTCTTTCCTTAGCAAAATCTATTGACATAATTATTAATTTAGGTTTTTGATTGCTCTCCTTTGAGCACCAGCGGATTCCTGTGGACTTAAGGGCTTGTGCGGTGTCAATATGCGCCTGCAATTTTAGACCTTCACAAACGCTAATCTCATGCTTTGGAGGCCTAAAACTCTTGCATCTCGGAGTTAAAGGTACACCGGGGCCTCTATTATTTCTCATGATCATGCTAAGTGAGTTCAAACCACTTTCTCTGAGATCAAAAATTAAAAATCAAAGAGGTGTTGGGGTTGTAAATCACACCTTTTCACATTTCAGTGGACAAAAGAGATTTTCTGTGAAAACATGAGGTTAATGACCACAGAGGTCAGTGAGTAACAAAGGATGGCTAACGGACTTCAGTTGGCAGGTCCAGTGTGCAAAGAAAGAATGAAGCAGAATAGAACAAAAGACTTTTTTTTTTTCTCTTTTGGCAAATTCCCACAGATTTTCAGCAAAGCCTGGAATCATAGAGCTTTAGAATTAAAAAGGATCTTAGAGGTCACCAAGTCCAGCCATCTTGTTTCACAGGAGAGCGCCACACTTCCTGGTTAACTTTCCTAATCTCTCCTCCCCCAACCTTCTGCTAAAAGAATAATGTATATACAGAATGCATGAATGTTACATATTAAACTCCAAATGCATCACGCTTGAGAGTGCAAATCTAGAACCAGCTGTAGGTGCTTAACTTTCCAGCAGAAGTTCCCTACGCCTACCATTCTGCAGTTAACATGCAGGCACTTCCCAACTCAAGGTGGTATATAGGCAGACCTCATTTTGCATTTGGCTTTATTGCACTTTACTGACATTGTGTGTGTTTTTATGAATTGAAGGCAAGATCCTCCACCAGCAAAAAAGATGAACAACTTGCTTTATTGCAGTATTTGCTTTATAGCAGTGATCTGGAACCAAACCTCCAATATCTCCAGGGTATGCCTGTATTCCATTTACTAAATACCTACTGCATACCAGGCACACACCCATACATTATCTTCTTCAATCCTCAATATCTCTGTTGAAGTTGATTTTTTTATTCCCATTTACACATGTCGGAAATGAGGCATGAAGAGGTTAAATTGTTTGTCCAAAATCCCATAGCTAGTGCTGAGATTCCAGCCAAATCTATCTGAATGAAAGCCTTCATCAGAACTGCACTGCCTCCTATGTGTATTATAAAATCACTCTTATATGTGCGTTTCTGTTGATAGAGGTGCTCTATGAGGATGTTCTTTGTGGAATGGGGTAGAAATAACTCTCTAAAAAGCTTAATAATGGGATCAGGCTGATGGTGTAGGGCCAGCTTGGCAACAATAATGAAGCTGCCCTTCAAAGACAGGATCCAAGTGATAGTCTCCAGGGAGATTCTCTTTAATAAGCCCATTCGCCGTGCCCTGGGTGACAATAACGGGAACCAAAGATTTTCAGCATTTTAGAGCAAGAAACATCAGAAAATATCTCCAAAACCCTCAATAAACCTGTGAGGAAACTGAGAGTCAAAGAAATTAAGAGACTTGCCTCCATTTTTACATTAAGACAAGATGAGTAGATTGGCAGAGAAAGTCAAGGGAGGGTGATTCACATTTATTGAGTGCTTACTGTATACAGGCTCTGTGCCAAGTGCCATTTGAATATTATTTCCTTTCAACTGTCTCCCTCACTCAAGGCAGGGATCCTGTCCATGCTGTTTAGTGATCTATCCTTGGTACCCATCACACAGCCGTGGTAGGTGCTTAACAAACATAACTTTGAACCCAGTAATGAATGACTCCCTCACCAACTTTAAGGAGAGTCTTACCATCTCCGTTTTACAAATGAGAATACTGAGGTTCAGTGACCCTATGTAAGCTTACCCAGGTTTACAGAGTTTTTCCAGAACTCCCTGCCCCTTGCACACACCAGCATAGAAAAGATTCATCAACAAGCAGATAAACAATCCTGAATATCAACTTGCACTGCTTCTCTCCCACCTCTTAGCAAGATCTGGAGAACAGAGACTGGAGGGGGTCTGTTAGTCCTACAACATCATTATTCTCACAGAACATACTGGGATCCACTTACAGTATGCTGTGAGGTATCATAAATAATTAAAAGAGAACTGCACATCTTAAAATAAATGAGCTCCATATACTTGAACATGATGCGGCCTTGGCTTTCCACTGTTTTGTTTCCAACTCTCTCTGATGTGCACCCTGGTAGTCATTAGTCAGGAGCATCTGTAAGATTTTCCTGTGTCATGAGATGTCTGGCCATTTTTCATAGAGATTGCTCATGGAGCTCACTGCTTTTGTACATTGTGACATTCATAATGACCTGTAACCAACAACTTAGCATTGTCAGCCCAGCATTTTTCCTTCTCTACTTCTTCAGATCATGTCACCTTCCTTCCTTTGGGAAATTATCCCTGGGCACACACACAACATTGTAGTTTTATGTGGCACTCTGGAAAATTATGCTGACTGCTGGCAAAACTTTGATTATGTGACCCAAGTATGGTCTATTAGAATCACTTGTCTCTTCCCCCGCCCCCACCCACCACCACCCCCAGCCACTGCGATTGGTCCAGAGTAGGACAGACACCTTAAGGTAGGCTTATGTGAGATTATTTTTTTTGCATGGCCACCTCCCACCCCCAAAATCACATCCTCCCACTCTACCACTCTAACCACCACCACACTGCCAAGTAGAGCAAGGCTGTATGAAGTAGAGAGTATGTATGGTCAGTGCATAGGGAGGAGCAAAGCTAAGTGATGAAGGGAAGGAGAGACTGTAGGCATACAAGGGACTATAGGCATACAAGGGATAGTAGGTTACATGATTTAAGGTTACATGACTTAAGCCCCTGGAAAATCTGAAGCCAGCTCTTCCTTCCAGACTATTCTGTCAAATAAACCAGTGTTTCCTGTTTAAGGTAAACTACTTTGAAATCATTTCTATCACTAGTGCTAACAGACATCGAACACATTATCTAATAGCAAATAGGAATTTTGCCACAGGTATTGGGGACTAAACAACAAAATGGCAACTTTGTACTACAAAATAATTGCCCTGCGAGTGGCAGTTCCCAAGCAGACCACTGATATCCCACCCAATGGCAGTGCGTTGAGGTAAACTGTGCCTCAAGCTAAGACCAGCCCCTCAAGTGCCAACCCCAACCCCACCCGTGTTTCAGTCCCTGCCTCCTCCTTGCAGCCTTTTCACACTTGCTGTTCTCTCATGCTCATGGCTGCTCTATGTATATGCACTCTCTCCCAACACACACACACACACACACACACACACACACACACACACACACACACTGAACTGGATTGGCTCACCTTCATCTCTCACTTTTCTATCTGTTTTATTGAAGGCAGCCCAATACTGGGCACAGGTGATTATTAAACCCTCATTGGCCACACTTGGCTGAGCTGAGGGGCTGGTGTGGAGAGGGCTTAAGGACAGTGTCTTTGCCAGGAGACTGGCATGGGCTCTGGAGCCTCAGGCTCACAGCTGGCTTCAACATTTAGCCACTGTGGGCTCTCAGGCAAGGCACTCACTCCAGAATCTAGGTTTCATCTGTAAAATAAGAGCAATAACCATTTTTGCATAACTGTGTAGAGGAGATAATACATGCCAATGAGGCTCTAACCCCTATTACGTAGGAGGTGCTCAAAAAATTGTAGTAGTTCTGGCATTACTGCCTTCACTGAGGATGACCAGATGATTGATGGGGATCTGTGGCCACTAGGGAGATGAGTTGTCTAGTACAGCTTTAGAGAGGCAAGACTAAATTATGAGGTAGAAGTCATTACTAACAGTATATATCTCTGCCACCCCTTAACTCCCCCATTCTCCTTGTTTACTGTCACTCTCTAAATGCTTTAAGGGTATTCTGGGGTCTCCCAGGTCCAAACAACATGCCTTCTGGTCCTTTATAGGCCTCCCTTCTCTTAACCCCACCAACCATTGCCCTTTCTCAGTTAGTCTAATGAATGAAGGAGGTTTCTGTGGTCTCTTTTGCTAATGAATCCACTCTTTTCAAATACAGTTGCATCTTAGTGGGGAACCGTTGCCATCAAAATGCCTGAATCTAGGTGTTCCCAACATTTTTGCCACTTATAACAACTTCTATTATTCCCTCTTGTGGATAATACATTCTTGTGTCTTCTCCCAAGGGTATAAAGTATTTAATAAAATTAACTTTTCTACTTTATTAAGTAGAAATGATTGCCCTTGCTCGGCCGGTGTTGCTCAGTGGTTAAGCATGGACCTATGAACCAGGAGGTCATGGTTCGATTCCCAGTCAGGGCAAAGCCTGGGTTATGGGCTCGATCCTCATTGCGGGGCGTGCAGAAGGCAGCCGATCAATGATTCTCTCTCATCATTGATGTTTCTATCTCTCTCTCCCTCTCCCGTCCTCTCTGAAATCAATAAAAATATATATTTAAAAAAGAAAGAAAGAAATGGTTGTCTTTATGGCTTAACCCACCAGGATGACACAGTCAACAGCACTACGTTCAGTGAGTTCATTTCAGGCCGAAGGAAAGAAATGTGAAGTTTTAATTAGCCTGTTTATTATTCTGGCTGGGTTTGTTAGAATACTGAAAATAATCCAAGAAGCCCCATCACAACTATTCTGAGGGGCATCCCTATTTTACTAGCCCCCCCGCCCCCCAAAAAAAGATGTCATTTCTGGTACCAAGCCCTACAAAGGGCTGGCCCTTGAGTCCCTCACATCTCACCTCCTAGGTGGTCCCTGTGTTGACTATTACCAGCCCCTGGGGCTCCCTCTGCCTTCTCCTCATCCAAGCCTGCTTTATCTAAGTTCAGCTGGGCCTCGGAGTACAACGTAAATCGTGCAGAACGCTGTTTCTAGCTGTTCCACATACCTAAGCATTACCACACGTTCCTAATTGAACTTGATTTGGCCATGAAATTCCTTAATTCTGACTATATGTTTGCTCCCACCCATAAGATTCACAGCGGGGAGAATGATTCGTTTTAAATAAGCATCCCTTCCTCTGTTTTATTTTTTCCTTCCTCTGCCCCACAACCACCACTGCCCCACCCACCTCACGGCCCTCCAGGGTGGAAAAGTCCTTTAAGGGGGTAAGAAGTGATGCCTTTTGTAGACAGCAGCCTCCAAGCTGAAGTCTCAGCAGCCATTCACCAGCCACAGGCCAGTGAGAGA
>NW_006293001.1:9614396-9620105 GCF_000327345.1 Myotis davidii
TTTCCCTGGCGCCCTGCTCATTAGGGGCTCTGTCCTACCTTTGCCTCTTCTGTGACCCTTGCCAGAGGTGGTGTTCTGTCCTCACAGTTGTGTGCGTAGGGAGGAAAACATGGCTGGAAAGTGGAAAACGGTCTCCATTTTAGGAGGGCGGTACCAGAACTTTGGACTCTCTACTGTCGACCTTGTCTTGCTCTCAAGTCCCACATCTTCCTCGGGGAATCTCCTCACCATCAAGGTGGGAAGGTGGGGCCACTCCTCTTTCTACTACAGAGCAGCCACCGAGCAGCCCTTAAAACAGGCCCTGCCGGGCTAGTGTCCCCCAGACTCTGAGCCAACCGGGCAAGAACACGGGGAGGTGGAGTCAGCAGCAGAGCAGTGGCCAGGCCTCCAGGGGCCCTTGGCTCCTGCCTATTGTCCGGGCTGAGCTCCTACCTCTCCATCAATTCTGTGAGCCCCTGGATTCTTTCCAGTGAATTCTAACTGGAACCAAGACCTCCAGCTTATTCTGGGACTAACCTCACGGTGAATGAATCTTCTGATCAAGTAGATATAATAGTATCTATTAGTGGTGGTTCTGCTGCCAACATGTCTGGCGCTGTGGTTCTGCTGTTTATTGCTCATGTAACTAAAAAGCTGAGCCTTCTAATATAATGAATTGGAATAAGATGGCTAGAGGAAGATCAGGACAGTATTGGAATAGGGAACAAACAGCTCTTAAAAGGTCTAGTTGTGCAACTTATTTCTCAACATAGAATCTAAACATCATAATCATAGCATTCGGGGACAGCTAAAATGATTGATTCTGCAGAAAATATTTGTTGTTTAATTACAGAATCATATGGGTCTTTGGCAACCAACAGATGCCAAAACAGACTTTAAGCACCAGCTTGAAAAACTTGTGATTTGCTTAGTGTGCTTTTAATTTAAAGCATATGGCTTCACATTGAACTTCAGTGTCCAAAATGAAGACGTTAGTCATGAATCACTCTATTGGAGAAAACGCAGTGTTCCCGGACCTGGTCTTTTAGTCTGTGTACTCAAATGGTTCTGTTTAGAGGCATAAACACAAAGCAGCTCTCCCTGCGTTAGCTGGGTGTTCCTGGGGTGCATGTGACATCAAAGGGCCTCACAAACGAGTTCCCCTGCAAGGTACAGTGCTTGGCACCAGGGCCCCCTCCATCTGAGTAAACAGAACACAGTTAGGTCACTGGGAGGTAGAGTCCCAGAAATCCCACTTATTTGGTGGCGACTCTTCCTTTATTAGTCAGTCAGCCTCTTCGCCTATGCTTCACGGCACTGGGGGAACCCAGCCATCCCGTGTGGGAATTCAGAATTGCAGCCCTTCTTCCAAGAACCATGTTTGTGGCAGCAGCCTGGGTCCATTGAGACCACATGTGATTGGGGATGGCCAGTGGAGAAGTAGGACATAGTGCTAAGAACCTGGGCTCTGGAGTCAAATTTGAATCACCTGACCATTTTCTAGGAATGTGAATGTGAGCAAAGAGTTTCAGTTTCCGAAGTTTCAGTTTTCAAATCTGTAAAATGGGGATAATGATACCAATCCTGGAGAGCTGTTATGAGAATTAAACTGCCCGCAACCCCTCCCCCCAGCTGGCCCCGTCCCCAATCAGACCCCCCACCCTGACCAGGGGCAGGGCTGTCCGGCCAGCCTCCCGTGTCCCCTCCCCACAGCTGGCCCGGCCTGATCAGCTCTGATCAGTGGGCCAGGTGGACCCCACCCATGAATGAATTTGTGTACCAGGCCTCTAGTACTTAATATACTTTTATTGATTTCAGAGAGGAAAGGGGAGAGATAGAAACATCAATGATGAGAGAGAGAATCATTAATTGGCTGCCTCCTACACCCCCCACCTCCTGCCCTAGGGATTGAGCCTGCAACATGGGCATGTGCTCTTGACCAGAATCAAACCTAGGACCCTTCAGTCCACAGGCTGATGCTCTTCC
This sequence comes from Myotis davidii, assembly GCF_000327345.1. Lineage (NCBI taxonomy): Eukaryota > Metazoa > Chordata > Mammalia > Chiroptera > Vespertilionidae > Myotis > Myotis davidii. The sequence goes on from NW_006293001.1 coordinate 9,616,362, forward strand.
CACCGAACCAAACCAGTTAGGGCCAATACATATTTAATAAAGTGCCCACTGCAGGTTGGGTCCTGTGTTTCAGATATTTTACATTCTTCTCAGTGTGTTGTGCTGCTTAAAACATAGATTTAGTATTTCTCTACTTTCTTCTGTGTTTCCACCTATCCTGTCTTTATTTCACTCTGTAGGACTTTCTCCCACACCCCCATGTCATGTTCTTGGTCATCCTCTTTCTCCTTAGTACCCAGAGAAAGAACTATAGCAAGCCAAAGCATATCATTCTGTTAGTACCAGGAGCACCCATTTGGCCATACTCCAGGTAATTATGGCCGCCTTTACCTCAAAGAGGAGGCATTTCAGAGGTGTGTCCAGTATACTTTATTCTCTAAAGGGAGCTCGGAGTAGGAAATCTATTCTTCTCAACGATTTGTAATAGCTCTTTATATATTAGCATAGTGAGCTATTAAATATAGTTGTTACAAATTTTTTCCACTTTATTTTTCTCTTTTAATTTTATTTGTGTGGTTTTTTCCTGTTTTTATTAGCTTTTTTTATTGCTAAAAGGTCTCCCCCCCCATTTTAATGTAGTCAACTCAGTACTTTATTTATTTATTTATTTTTAGAGTATCACCTTTGGTCACATGCTTAGAGAGTTCTTTCCCACCCCTAATTATGTATTCACCTGTATATGTTATCATTTTTAAAAATGATAAAACTTCATGCATTGTTGACAATTTCCCTTCGTGGAGGACTTGCCTTGCTACCTTATGACAGTGATGTTCATGGAAGGTACCTGTCAAAGAAGGCAAGAGCAGCCCATTGGGTGTAAGCAATAGAAAACTCTGAAGACATTCACTCTGCTTTCAAAATTTTGTTGCAAATTTGTGAAGGCCTAAGTAAGGCCTAGGTAAGAGGCTAAACCACACAAGGAATTGTTTTTCTAAATGTCTTAAAACTTTCATAATTGTTCCCTCCTTATTATTCTTAAAGGCCAGGGTTGCTGATATCCAATGATGTCACAGGTGAAGGAATCACAAAAACACCAGCCACCTTTCTTATCCCACTCTAACCTTCTTTGGAATTTGGGATAACAATTGTTTATTTAAGATTGGGAAAAGGTTTTGTATACTCTTGGGCAGAGCTTTTGTGTAATCACTCAAGAACTTTTCTTTTGATGTTTTTTAAGTGCTAAGAAAAACCTACAGGTTTATCAGTAGAAATTTTGTTAAATGCTGGCACAGTCATAAAAATATAATACTGTGAAGCCACGAGAAAGTTATATCCATATGTATTTCTCTGGAACAGCCTCCATGTTATATTAAAGTGTAAAAAAAGCAAGGTGCAGAATGTAGAAATGTACTTACATCTGGGGATTTTGGTTTTGCTTTAAGGAGGAGCTATAGCCTTAGAATTGTATCTACACAGACTATTTCACACAATATAGTAAAGCCACTGGTTTCCTCTGGAACAAGGACTAGGAGTCTGAGGAGAACTTATTGTTCATGCTATTTTTTTCCTACACCTAAAAGGTGTGAATTTTTCAATTAAAATATTAATTAAACATTGTTTTGATTAACATTTGTAATGAAATTTTACTCCCATTTAATAACTCTTAAGAGGGAAGTGAACTGTACCAAGAGATACAGAAACCAACTAGGTCAGTATTTTTGGAGTTAGAGGGGAAAAATAAAACCCTCTTAAACAGAAGACTGTTCTTCAATGACTGCATATGTTTCAGAACTTAAGAGACAAAATAAGATGAAGCAAGGATGGAAAAGCTATATTGCCCTGCCCTGTGTGGCTCAGTTGATTGGAACCTTGTCCCGTGCATGGAAAGGTTGTGGTTTGATTCCTGCTCAGGGCACATACCCAGGTTGCATGTTCCATCCCCAGTCAGGGCGTGTACAGGAGGCAACCAATTGATGTTTCTCTCTCACATGAATCAATTGCCTCCCACACATACCTTGATCGGGAATCGAACCCACAACCTTTTGGTATACAGGATGACAATCCAACCAAGTGAGCCACCGGCCAGGGCCTTGGCCGAATTTTAAAACATTTTTACTGTACCTATGGCTCATATTTTCTCCCCCACAGAACCCCATGGGCTCATTGCTACTGAAACACACGTGTGGGGGTCACTGAGCACCTCCAGGTGGCCAGGTCCAGGGAGCTTCTCTGTTCTTTTTCCTGTTTCACCTCTCGTCTTGGCCTTCGTAAACCATTCCCTTTTCTCAGTGTCTGTGTAGACTCACCTCCTGGCTTTTCCCCAACCTATGGCTGCTCTTTGTCTCCTGCTAAAACCTCTAAATGGTAGAGTTCCTCAGACATGTGAGCACCTTTTTTCTTCTCCCTCTACACATGTTCCCCAAACCTGAAATTCCATTGCAATATCGATTCTCCAGTTAATATGTCCAGCCCACATTGTTTCTCTGGATTCCAGACATGCTTCCCACATGACATCTCCACTCAGATGTTTCACAGGCATCCCGTGCTTACCATGTCCAAAACTGAACTCTTGATTCCCTCAGAGCCTCAGAGGCCTTAATCTTCTCTTGGTGTTCTCTATTTCAGTAAATGGCACACCGTTCACCCAGGACCCAAGCCAGAAATCTGCATGTCATTTTTTGATCATTCCCTTTGACTTAAAATTCAAGTTCCCTTCATGGCATCAAAGCCCTGCATGACCTGTCCCACAGTCTGTTTCTCCAACTTTATCTCATGTTGTGATCTCTTTTCTCACTACAGCCCAGCCACATAGGTTAGATCTGCATGACCTGGAAGATATGAATATGGTGTTTGCCCAGTCTGGAATGCTTCCCCACCTGCTTTACCTGTCTTCACATGGCTGGCTCTTGTCATTCTTTAGGCCTCGAAATAATTGTTACCTCTTCAGAGGAGTCATCTTCCACTATCATATCTTTCAGCTCCCTAATTCTAACTTAAAACAACCTATTTGGTTCTTTGATAATATTTCAGCTAATTTGTAATAATTTATTGATTTAAAATTGAGTGAAATATCCATGAAGGCAGGAATTGTGTCTGTCTTGCTCACCAATGCATCCCTAGGTACTGGCATATGGAAGATACTCAATTGATTATTGATATAATTATGGATTTAGGAATGTGCATTTTTTAATATGTTTTTTAACTGATTTCAGAGAGCAGAAGGAAGAGAGAGAGGGAGATATAAACATCAATGATCAGAGAGAATCATTGACTGGCTGCCTCCTGCACATCCCCTACTGGGGATCAAGCCTGCAACCAATCTAATCCAACCACTGAGCAACACCAACTGGGCTAGGATTGTGCATTTTTTGCAGCCATTTTTCTAACTTCACTATGATGTTCCTTATTTTAAAAAAAAGTAATAAATATGCTATTCCCTTAATAAACAATTATAGTTTGGGACCAGACGGCTTCACAGGGGAGTTTTACCAAACATTTAAGGAAGAACTAAAACCTATCCTCCTCAGACTACTACACAAAATTCAAGAGGAAGGCACAGTTCCAAGCTCATTCTAAGAAGCCAGCATCACCCTAATACCAAAACCAGGTAAAGACAACACAATGAAAGAGAATTACAGGCCAATATCCCTCATGAACATAGATGCCAAAATTCTCAACAAAAGCTTAGCAAATCGGATCCAGCAGTACATCAGAAAGATCATACACCATGACCAAGTAGGATTTATCCCAGGGATGCAAGGATGGTACAATATCCGCAAATCAATAAACGTGATACATCACATA
>NW_006293001.1:9620204-9630632 GCF_000327345.1 Myotis davidii
AAGGAAATGCACTTATGGGTAAAAATCTCTATTTCTATTGTTCTTGGTTATAATAAATTGAATCATATGAGATTGCTGCTATTAGATCATTCTTTATTACTAAGTGGCAATTTTATAAAGTGCAAAGTAATAAACAGTTAAATAAAGCGTACATATTTAGTTTAAGCTGTTATGTCAGGATAGATTAAATTATGCTACAGAAATAGACAACCCTTACATCTTAGTGGCTTACTACCACAAAGGCTTATTTCTCACTGATGCCGCACCACTTTGAGTTGGCTGTGGCTCTGATCTATGTCATCTTCTCTCCAGGGCCCAGGCTGATATGGTAGTAGTTTCCATCTAGATCATTGCTCGTGGTTGTGGCAGAGACTTAGCAAACCAATTCTAGTTTCTACCTAGACCTGTACACATCCTTTTAAGATATGTGTGTTTCGCCAGCCAAAGGAAGTCATATGACCACTCCTGTGTTCAGCGGGGTGGGGAATGTGAACCTTTCTTCTGGGGGAGGCACTTTAGGGATAACAACAGAAATATTTAGTATGAAAGTATACTGCCTACTATAGCAATCCTGTGCAGCTAATGCTTTCATCTGATAGTAGGTACCTACATTTCAGGTATATGTCCTGGCAGTAAATAGGATTAGGTTTGTGCCATTTGGCCTATTTGTAAAAGCAATATTGTATAGTAAAAATATCTACACTTGCATTCTAACTTGGATGTAGCATTTTATAAGTAATAATGCAGGCTTGTTGTATTTAACAGAAGCTCGAGGCTAAGGCACAATGCTTATAGAAATCGGGAATGTAAAGGGTGACAGAAATGCCTCTACTTTGCTTGCTGATTGGAAAGATTTGTTTTTGTGAAGGGGAAATCCTATCATTTGGGGTCATTGACTTTTGATGTACTGTTTTAAACTTATACACCTTTATGATTACCTACAGACAAAATCAAGCACGTTTGAGAAAGTGCCTGAGATTTGGGGGCAGGTGCTTTTCTGGAGGCTTCGTATTATACTGAGTTAGCTTAGTGAGATAGTCACAGGCGTTAGGTTGATGTGGGAACATATAGGTTATGGCTAATTTCATTGCTTCTGTGTTTTCTCTTTCTGAAAAAATATAGACAGATATTTATAAGTTCCAAACTTTTCAGTACAGTTTATGGGCTATAAATGAACTGATAATAAATAGATATGAAAAGGATAACATTTTATAAACATTTCTTTGAGTTCCCATCAAGATTCAAGGTTCCAAATTCACTGAGAGATACGTTCATCCATAAATGATGAACAGTATTTCTGACACCCTCACTTTTCCTTCTCTAGAGCCACTTATATTCTTATTACTATGTAAATTGTCCTTTACATAGAGGTTCTTAGAACGACATCCTCCAGTAGGAGGGGGAAAAAAAACCCACATAACTTTTCTTATGGCCTCAGTGTGCTCCAACTTGCTCATTCAAGCCTGAAGTTTTTTGTGTGTTTCTTTCCGGTGCTCCCAGCCTCTCATGGAATTAACCATTGATCTGAAATACAGAGATGCAAATCCAGAGAATACTGGAAGCATTCCAAGGCCCACAAATAAAAAGTTAATTACCTAAGGAAAACTACAAGAAAGACTTTTGTTTTCCACCAAAATCTCCTCCCCAGGCTGTTAGCTATGTCGTACACAGGCCCAATCGATATATTAGCGCTTGAGAACCAAAGTCCCTTGGAATAAATTAATCTGTCAGGGAAAGAAGTAAACAAAGAACAAATTAACATGTTTTAAGACATTGCTTAAATTTTCATAAATACAGACCTTGAGATGGGATGATGAGTTCCCAGGAGCCAGAGCTAATATTTGGTTGTAATTAAGGGTTGCTCTTTCATGTTCCGTCTGATGTAGGTGGGAAATTGCCCATGTGCTTGCTGAGTGCCTTGCCCAGGCTTCCTCACAAATGCCTCTGTTTACTTCATTAATAAGAAATGGGTGCTCACAGATTACACTGGCACACTTAGCTTGCTTTACTTCTAGCCAATATTAAAGTAACAAAATGCTATAAATACTCATAGGCACCATACAAGCAGGTATTCTTCAGGCACCTCCATGTGCTAATTTTTTAGTGGCTCAAAAGGACCTAATGACCTAATCTGTGACCGACTAGAGACCCATGCCAGAGGTTTGGGCTTTGCTGACAAAGAATCCCACTCTGCCCCACCTCCCCCACTGGGTACAAGTGTGGAATTTCAATGCTGATGATTAGCAGGAAGAGCAATAACTCATTTGTAAGGGCTATGTAAGGACTCATTTAGAGTCAAGAAGCAGAAACCCATCTCAAACTAGCTCAGACCAAAATGCAATTTATTAGCCGTCAAACAATGTCAGCTCATTCTCTCTCGCTTGCGCTCTCTCTCTCTCTCTCTCTCTCTCTCTCTCTCTCTCTCGCTCTCGCTCTCGCTCTCTCTCTCCCCCCTCCCTCCCTCCCTATCTCTTCATTTCTCAGTGCTGCTTGGCCATTTTGAGCGTCATTTTCAATGTTGCTAAATTGGCCTCTGCTAGCCTTGGACTATATTCATTAGGTAGAACTCCAGATCCCAAAGGACAGAGGGCTCTCTCCCTTCCAGTGTCCATATCTCAGGTCTCCTAGAGGACATGCAGCCCTTCCTGGCTTGTGTGCCCACCCCTGAACTCATCACTGTGGGTGGGAAGGGGAAACTCTGCTGGGCCAGGCCTGGGTCACGTGTTCAGCCTTATATGGGAAAGAGGGTGAGGAGAGAGCAGCCAGACCCAAATACTTGGAAATGTGTCCCCACAGGAAAGAGGAGACTCCGTTACCAAAGCAGACGGGCAAAACAACCAGGGTCCCTCATATTCCTCATGCTCAATTGCTGAATGTAGCAAACGTCCAGAAGGGGAGGCCATGGCAGGATCTCTATGATTATACAAAATTATTACCCTCCATCAGGTGGTCAGTCATTTTCTATCAAGTTCTAAACTCCCATAAGCCTTGACTAGCAGAAGTGAGACACCTTTGTACATTCCTTTTTCCAACTATGGGCACTTTCTCAAATAACTTTCTTTTTATTTCCCACTATATATTTAAGTATTATTCTACTGTATGAAATATATTTGCACTAAATGTACTATTACTTACTATTGCTAAATCAATCCCCAGAAAAAGAAACAGAGTACAGCACTTTTTACCAGTTGAGAACTTTTAAAATGTTAATTTCTTGTTTGAATAATCTCATAACTCAGCACTCCTGAGGATATTGCATTTGGGTAGTAGTTAAAAACTGAATTGTGTCTTTTGAGGTGAGATACCTGTTGTAATTATTGAGCAATTACATATTATGAAGCTACGCTATATAATTCTCAGTACATGGCCACAAAGCTGGAACTATACTCTGCAAAGCTACATTATCACAGAAGAGAAACTAAAGTCACTGAAGCAAGTAGTTGCAGATCTGGGAGACCAGGAAGAGTCACTAAGTCTATTTGTCTCTTTAGGAGGCAGGATAAGCATAGCTTTCACTCTAAACCTTCCTGTAGGACTCACAGATTAACCCCAGCTGACAGCATGGCAAATCCATCAGGACTACAAACAAACCATGTTCTGGAATGGGTAGAATTAGCAGGTCGGCCCTGATGGCAATTAGATGAGGCACCCCCTTGATCCTTATCAAGCATGGATTTGGCTGATTAAGAACACTCTGCCTCAAAATAATGTACATAACATTACACTGAAACAATACATTTAACCTATGATTAGAAAATGATGCTTATTATTTATTATGTCTCCCGCTACCAAGAACAAGGCCCGGGACATACAGGCTCTGATATAATAACATTGAATGAGCAATTAAGGAACAGGAGAGCACACACTGACTTACACTCGGCAATAGATCCAGGTTAGAAAGGAGCCATGATTCTGAGTTAATCCTGACAAATGATGTTTGAACTCAACCCACCGCACTGAGCGTGGTGGCAGGTACAGCTGAGGAGGAAGATACCATGTTTGTGAAGTGAGTGAGAGATCTCGTTAAACACTTCAGACATCAACAACTCTTTCTTAGGAGAGCATGGCACAAGCACCTGACATCTTCCTTCTCACTTTACAAAAGATTCGGTCACTGTCTCTTAAGGACTGAGAGCTCCACGGGCTGGGCGTATGAGAAGGCATCTGTCCTTGGCAAGGGTAGAGGCCCATGCAGAGCAGCTGGGGCCTGGACAGCCAGAGTGGATGAGTCTGGCAATGGGGAAGAAAGGGCCACACTCCAGCCTCTCTCTCCATCCACCTGGACTTCTTCAGTAGCCTCCCACCTGCTCTCACCCCATTTTTTCAAACTCTCACAGACTGGTCTAGGTATCAACACTAGATCTCTTTTAATTTCACTCCCATACTTAATAATTACTTTTCCGAAGCATGAAAACAACCTCTCACTAAGTTTGGTTTGGAGCACTGACCCATCCAGCCTGCTGGCACCTAGCTTCCATTCCTGTTGGGGATCTGAGTTCACACTGGCAATAATAGGACTTCACAACAGTGGTTGTTGCATTTAATATCTTAAGCTGACTTTCTCCAGCCTGTTTTACATGTGGGTCACCACTGGCCACTGCCCAAAACTCAGGTCATGCTAGTCACCCCCATGCTCTCATTTATGATTCCACTGTTTTGTGGATTTCCTCTCCTCTGACCCATACCTTCTCCTGGCTACCATTTCCCTTGAAGTCTTCTTGAGTGGAGCCCCATCCAGCAGGACCTGAGGGAGGGGATAGAAGTCGAATCCATATCCTGATAACTTGCCATTGCTACTTATACTCCCCTTGATCACCCTCTGTTCCTGTCATCTGCTGACCTCATCTTGGTCACTTCACATTCAGTGAATGTTTGGGTATTCAACTTATCATCTTCTCTATTCCCAAATCTCACAGCCATCCAGTCTACCTAACTCCTAAACTTTACAGCTCCCTAACTCTTCAGATCAATGACCTTTATCTCTTTTCCACCCAGGCATCTATTTCATGACTATGCTTGACCCATCACAAGTTGCTTCCCATCGAACCATAGTCTTCTTTCCTGTCAGCTCTCTCACCCCCATTAGAGCTGTTATCCTACTGTTTTCCAAGCTCTGATGGTTTCTCTTCCACTGCCTTCCAGCTACACTAGAGGTGTTACTCTGACAGACACTCTGTTTTCCACCCACCACCCAGACACCAGATTAGTCCTTCCTACTCTGCACTATACCCAAGACTCTGAGAGTTATCGCTGAAAAACATCCCCATCTTAGCTGGGCCCTATGACTCTTCCCCCAATACTAGTCCTATACCAGGATCTACTCCCGATCCCTTCTGCATCTACAACTTTTAGTGTGAGATTGAACAGTAGGCGTCGCATTTGTTTATTTTTACCAGTTTATTTAAAAGAAACTTCTCATGTATTCCCAGGAACCCAAAATTTTAATCAGGGCTGGATTTCCATTATTTAAAGCCATGTTCACATAGTCACATGTATATACCGAAGAAAACTAAAAGTTTCATGAGAACTATCAAAACAGCAGAAGCCCAACTACAGAAGTTTAAGGGCAGCATTCACCCATGCCTTCTGCCCACAGTGTTCTATCTCTGGGGTTCTGCATGTCTCTTTTGAAACAAGGTTTGTTCTGTGTAACTGGATCTTTAATGTGAACGCTCTCTGGCAGGATGACCGAAAATGAATGTGAATGTGTTCAAAGTTTAGGATAGGATGATTAAAAATGGTCCAGATTCAACTCTCATAACCTTGCATTTCTGCTGGTCTGCCAAACACCTTGATTACTTCTCCAAACAAGGTCTGCTACCTGGATCAGCAGCCACCGTCACCCAACTCTGCTGACCCTGAACATGAGGAGCTACAGTGCCCTAGATCTTCCCTGTTACTTTTCTCCAGCCTAGCATAGAGAAACTTGCCAGAGCTTTATGAGGATACTTTCCTATTATATGTTCTTAAGAAGATCAGAGACGTACATTCACCATCTAAAAACAAGTACAACCCTGAGTTCTTTTACTTGCCGTGGCTGCTTTGTTATCAGAACTAAAGACACACCAAAGACTAATGTATGAACCACACAATAAGGAGCTGAAGTGCAATTCCTCTTATAAATTCAACTCTAAAATTAAATGATTCTTACAATGAGGTTAGCAGCTTATTCTAAATTGTATTGTAATACATTTTAAAGATCACATGATAAGGCCTTTTTATTCTGTAAGTCTAGTAATCTATGATCCAAAGAAATAAAATTCTGTATTTTAAACATTTTTTTCTTTCTTACATTTTTCTTTCTTACATATTTCTTTCTTACATACAAGATGGAATGGGAGGAGAAACCAAAAGTCTAAAAGAAAAAAGAGAACTAAGTTAGTGACCAGATATATGCAATATATGACATCTATGACTGCCACCTCTTCATACAAATTGCCTTAGAATGACCTTAGAAAGTGAGCCCTGAGTTGTTATTAAATTTTCATTGTGTCAAAAATTACATCTTAAAATGAGCACCTTGGGCACTGTCTGGTTTTCTTTTCTTAGTCACAGATTGGATTATAGTGTATATAATGCAGTTACCTCAGTTACTAGGTATGAGCCCTTCCCCACACTTCAGGCCTCACACATTTGTTACCTTACTATCCAGCATGGATGTTCTGATCCCTCGCTACTATCAAACCATTAGACAGAGTTTTCTGGGCTGGTCCCAACCCTGGTGCCAATGAATAGTCCTTTATGGCTAGGGATTAACCTGGAAATGTGCTACCTGGCCCTACTCTCAAAAAGGAAGGACTACTTTGAATATAATATCACTATTCATGTTTGTATTTTCAAGAAGGGGCCTCCTTTTTTAAAAATCCAGCTTCTACAGCCTCTTTCCTTCCAGATGGTACATAGAGCCAAGCCTGTCAGAGACCCTTAGTCTCCTGCTGACTTTTAATGCTGGTCCTTGATTGCTAATGACCCCCAGCTGGACTGGCTCCCCAACCCATTTAACCCCTCTCTGCTGGGTCCCCATCTCACACAGGGTGAGAGGCAGTGAGAGCTGGAAGTAGGGAGGTGCCAAGTCAGCCAGGACCTCCCGCTGTCAGAGCTAGTGGCGCATTTCCCAATGCCATCATGGTGTCCAAGATCGCTCCAGCGGAAAGCTCCTGTTAATATCATCTTCCCTATGTTGTCAGATAAATGCTACCAGGTTTCTGATTGTTAATATTTTATTTGACTAAGCCAAGATAACAGAGTCCCTGAAAGAGAGGGTTGAGGACTACTGGTATGAATCCTCTGAAATGTTGGTTTGGAAGCTTAAAACTAAATTGCACTGGAACTATCTTTTAGTCTAGTCAAACTTAGTGGTCAGAGCAGCTCATATGTGTCAGTATACAAAGTCACTACAAAGAGGCATGAGTGAAAGCAATAATTCATTTCCTTGTCAAGGCCTAGGTCACTGTATAACAGGAGATACCCACTTTCAGATATGCTGGGAACAGCTGTATTTAATTTGGTTAACTTGGTTTGTTTCCTTGTGGCATGCTGGATTGTGCTTATAGCTACACTGGTCAGATCACCCAGAGAAAGGGGATTTAAAAGGTAAAAAAAAAGTTGATGGCATTTTTTTGTTGTTGAAATATCTGAGTCTAGCAGAGAGATTAAGGTTTCTTGTGCCCTCCTCATGACAAAATAACCTTCTATTAGAATAAAGGGAAGGGGAGGGCATAAGAGATCATCATTCTGTTTATTGTTGGATTTTCATTGACCTCATATCAGATTGTAAGAAAATGGGGCAAATAAATTTAGTAGCTTTGTATGACCTTAAAGAATTGAAGTCTAAAGTTTGATCTGGGCAGAGGACCTGAGAGCTCACTATTTTTATAAATTATTACATGTTTCCTGAATAGTTGGGACAAATGTAATTTTACAGTGTACTAAAAATTTTTTCCAAAAGGAAGCACATGATAGAAAAAATAACCTGAAAGTAATTATTTTCTATTTAACTTTGTTTCCTCCAGATATTTCCTATTTTATTGGCTTTTTAGAGATTAAAACTGAAAGAACCAGAGTGATCTATTTTTCACCACTAATGCTGCATTGATTTCACTTTTGCATCTTCTTAGTTTAATGCAAGCAAAATCATACTTGAGATTTCATTGTGGTCTACTATTCACAGTCTTTACCGTTTCTCACATACACACACTCACATACCTGCCATGCATTTGTGTGTACAATCTCCTCCAAATCAAGTCATTCATACTAATGACTGCTCTCTCTACATGTAAAAATATTTTAGAATTTATGAACTTGGGTGGATGTTGTACAGCTGTACAATACTAACCTGTACATTACAGGTTTTGCTCACAGATAGGAAAAGGCTGAGTAGATGAAGTTAAAAATTCTGTCTGTTAGTCTGTCAATAACCTAATGACCCAGAAGAAGTTTCAGATTAGTTTCCCTTGAGCAGTATTGATCTTTGAATGAATTGTGTTAGAACAAGGTTCTGGTGTAGTTGTGGAGAAATTATCCCCCTGAATCCTGAATGCATTTTGATTAGTCTCTTTAAATTCCAACAAGCCAGTAAGGTCAAACGGTATTTATGTCCAATTCGCAGATGGAGCAGTAAGCGGTCTGAATGAACTCTGTTGTCATAGCTTCATAAAGTTGGAAGGAACCCTAAAGAGCCCCTTTTCTTGCTTTCACACTGATTTCATGCACAAACATCCGTCAGGCACACCTCTCATTGCACCCAGACACTCACACATTGGGAAGGAACATGACTCCAAAGAGAATAGCTCAGCATCCCTAGGTAAGAACACATGTTAATGTACCACACAACCACGCTCTTTTGAAAAATCATGGCATTAGTCCAACCCCCTTGTTTTAAAATATGGCAGCGTAGAGGAGTAACCAAGTCACCCAAGGTCACACCAATATGTTCCAGAACTATGTAAGGCCTTCTGACCCCAAGAACAGGGCTCATTTCACTACAACTTCTAGCCCTTTACACACTAACAGCAGGAACTGGAACAAGGTCCCCAACTTAGAGAGCAAAGCATTGCTGGGAATGAATGCCCCAGGATCTCTTGTCACAAGGAATAAAGACCCCGTCACAGTTAGTTTAGTAAAACTAGCACTATCTGGTGTCCCATATCCTCAAGCACTTAAAAAGTCGTTTCAATCTTCAAAGGCATTCTTTCATTCCATTTTTATCTGCTTTTACCCAGGACATTGTTTCCTAGCTCTCAAGTAGTTCACTAGGTGATTTGCATCTCATTAGGAGCTCCAAAAATGACATCTTTCAGCCTGCTGCCTGGTGTTGTGGGTCTGTTCAGCATCAGACCTAGGGCTTAGATTTTTCATGTGGACATTTTTGGAAGAGCTGAATTAATGATGTTTTCCCACTGGGTGCAGTTTGGGTGGCCATTCAGGCCTTAATTCTTGCCTCCTTACAGAGCTGATATAAGGGAACAAGCCATTGTTGGGGAGATTACAGATGAAGTCAGTCATTACCAAGTGAAGACATCAGACTGGAAGGGAATAAAGCAGTTTAAAAACTCATAGATTCTTGGAAAAGATAAACAAGATTGATAAACCTTTAACCAGACTCATCAAAAAAAAAGAGAGAACCTTGGCCAAGTAGTTCAGTTGGTTAGAGCATTGTCTCCACACACCAAAGTTGTGGTTCGATCCTCGGTCTGGACACACAAGAACCAACTAATGAATGAGTAAATAAGTGGAACAACAAATCTCTCTCTCTCTCTCTCCCTCCCCCCTTCTTCTCTCTGTAAAATATATATATATAAATAAAAATAAATTTAAGAAAAATAGAGAACTCAAATAAATAAAATCAGAAATGAAAAAGAACTGACACCAGAGAATACAAAGGATTATAAGAAAATATTATAAAAAGAACTATATGCCATCAAATTGGACAACCTAGAAGGAATGAATAAATTCCTGGAATATACAATTTTCCAACACTGAATCAAGAAGAAACAGAAAATCTAAACAGACCAGTTACAACTAAAAAAATCAAAGCAGTAATCAAAAACTCTCAACAAACAAAAGTCCTGGACCAGATGGCTTCACAGGTGAACCCCCTTCTTCTCTCTGTAAAATATATATATATAAATAAAAATAAATTTAAGAAAAATAGAGAACTCAAATAAATAAAATCAGAAATGAAAGAGAAGAATTAACATCTATCCTTCTCAAAGATCAAGACACTACATAGAAAGAAAATTATAGGCCAATATCCTTGGTTAACATAGATGCAAAATCCTCAACAAAATATAGTAAACCAAATTTAGCAATACATTAAAAGACAGGGATGTCCATTTTCACCACTCTTATTCAACACTAGAGGCCCGGTACATGAAATTCATGCACGGGTATGTGTGTGTGTGTGTGTGTGTGTGTGTGTGTGTGTGT
>NW_006293001.1:9631068-9648948 GCF_000327345.1 Myotis davidii
ATGAACTGGAGTCCTGAAGCATGAAATTCATGCATGGGTATGTGCCCTAGGCCTGGCCTGCAATCATGGCCATCTTCTCCAGCTGCCTGCAGCTGGCCTTGCCCCCCCCTGCCCGCCACCCCCCAACCCCCCTGCCACATCCCCGATTCCCTGTTCACCATCGGGTGATCGGAGTGGGCCAGCTGGGGAAAGGGACCGAGAGGTGGTCAGTGTGCCTCATAGTGACTGGTCAGTGGTCGTTCTGGTCATTCCATCATTAGGGTCAATTTGCATATTATTCTTTTATTATATAGGATAGAGACCGGTGCACAGGTGGGAGCTGGCCAGCCTGCCCTGATGGGGGCCCTGGATAGGGGTGGAAGTCCCCACTAGGGGGAGGAGGGCCAGCTGGGGCAAAGGGCCACAGTTGTTCTAGTCTCTCGTCATTCTAGTCATTCTGTCGTTTCAGTCTCTGGGCTTTTATTATATAGGATGATTGTCTAACCACTATGTTGTACTCTTGAAGCTAATACAAAATAATATTGAATATAGACTGTAATTGAAAAATAATTTTTTTGTTTTTGTTTTTGCTAATCCTCACCTGAGGATATTTTTCCCATTGATTTTTTTTTTTTTTTAGAGACAGGAAGAGAGGAAGGGTAAAGGAGGGAAAGTGAAAGAGAGAGAAGGGGAGGAAGGGAGGGAGAGAGGGAGAAACATCGATGTGAGAACATGAGAAAAGAAAGAAAGAAAGAAAAGAAAAGAAAAGAAAAGAAAAGAAAAGAAAAGAAAAGAAAAGAAAAGAAAAGAAAAGAAAAGAAAAAAGAAAGAAAACCCATGGCAAACCATTGCTGATTCTGTGTAACTGACTCTAACCTTCTGCCTTTTGAACATTTTCAACTGGTTCCAACCTCCTGAGATCCCAAAGTTTTTGCCTTACATGTGTGTATTGCTTTAAAGAAGTCCCACTTGGTGAGAATTGCTTTTCAGCTTTGACTTTCATTTATATAGCAAAGCCTCCAGAACAACCCTGAGCAACGTCATACCCCTGGAAACCCGAGATAATGTTTCCCTGGTCAGCAAAATTGTTCTCTTGGAATAAGAGGCATTTTCCCAGAGTCCAGGGAAATTAGTGTCTGCTTTGGGTTCGAGCCATTTGATACAGTTTCCTGAACAAAGCAAATACCTGGCGATACCAGGAGCCCTACTGGGGATGCTTGCCCTTCCCAGAATTCCTTCTGCCCAGTCAAAACATCTCTGGTCCTACACTAGCTTTTCAAGATGGCAGTTAGCTAATTTGCAAAACGGACCCAAATTCTTAGGAAAGGGTTAAGTCCCTGGGTTTTTCGATCCTGGCTGTAGATTAAAATCATCTGAAATAGCGGAGGGAGAGCTCTTTTTCAACAATAGCAATGCCAGAGCCATACCCCTGACCAAATGAATTAGGATCTCCAACTTTGAGGCCAAGGCATCTGTATTTTTAAAAAGCACTTCAAGTGATTCTGATCTGCAATCAGGGTGGAGAACCACTCTCATAACCAGAATTACAACCCTTAGGAGCACCTGCTCTGCCTTAGGCAGCATGTTTTTCTCTTTTATACATTATCTGTCACCCTCACTACAACCCTACTTGAATGATCATCATCACCAAGTTCAGACCGCTAATAAGTGCTAGAGCAGTGGTTCTCAACCTTGGCTGCACATTAGAATCACCTGGGAATCTTTTTAAAATCCTGATTTCTGGGCCTCATTCTCCAGAAATTCTGTTTCTTTGTTATGGGGTGGGGCCACAACATGAGTAACAAAGAAACAGAATTTCTGGAGGATGAGGCCCAGAAATCAGGATTTTAAAAAGATTCCCAGGTGATCCTAATGTGCAGTCAAGGCTGAGAACCACTGTGCTAGAGGGAGATTCATACTCATGTTTTTCTGACTCTGCTGCTTTTTCTTTCTTTTCTTATTTCTCAAAGTGTGGGACATGGGCCATTGGTGGTTTTCAAATTGATTTAAAATGGTGGGTGAATGTGACGTTAAATGACACTGAATCATGTAAAAAAAAATTACTTCTTTTTCAATTCTTAGTTTAAATTCTTCAAATTTAAGATGAAAGTTATGGTGGTAGTATGCTGCCAAGTCTTTTCACATTTACTCACCTCTCTTTTTAACAAATCTTTAAAAAGCCCAGAATATTTTGTGGGAAACAGAATCTAGCTCAGGTGTGATAATATTGTTTTGTTTTCATTGAATTTACTTTAGGGTATACTTTTATTTATGGCAAATGTTGCCCCTGCTCTTTCATTTTCAGTAATGAATAAAGTTTCATTTTTAAAGAAATGTATTTAAATAAAAAATGAAATTAGTTTTTTAATATTAAACAATAGTACAGGTATCGTGAATATAGCAAAACAGGTTTAAGTGGTAGATGAATGACAGAAGTTTGAGAAATACTTCCTTACAACATGCTAACTTTAAAAGTAGGCATCTCCCCTGACTGGTGTGGCTCAGTGGTTGAGCATCAACCCATGAACTAGGAGGTCACTGGTTCAATTTCCAGTCAGGGCACATGCCTAGGTTGCGGACTCAATCCCCAGTTGTGGGTGTTCATGAGGCAACCGATCAATATGTTTCTCTCTCATCGATGTTTCTATCTCTCTATCCCTCTCATTTCTCTCTCTCCAAAAAAATCAATAAAAACATATTTTTTAAATAAATAAATAAAATAAAAGTAGGCATCTCCATACCTGTCACACCAGATAGGCAAACACTTGTTTCAGCCAAGACCTATGAACTTTGTGGTTGCTTTTAGCAAAGGTGAATCCTGAAACAAAAGGCTAATAAATGTGGGGAGTGGGAAAGGGTGTACATTCACTCTCAAGTAATCAATGAAATGAAATCAAAGCACAAACGGCATGCCACTTTTTCATCTATTGAACTGTCAGACTTTTTCATAATGCTGTCCCATCTTTAAGAAACGGGTAATCTCAAGTACAGGTGGTAGAAGGATAGTTTGCTATACACTTTCTGGATGGCAATTGGAAATACAAATCATAAATTTTTAAAGCATGCATACTCTTTGGGCAGTAACTCTATTTATAGGAATTTATCCTAAGAAAATAATCAAAGATCAAACCGTTATCAGTGGAAGTAGAGTTCTTGGGGTACCACGAGGAAGAGTATTTCCCAAAGTCCCCACAGGAGGATGGCATTTCATGGAAAGCTTTATTGATGATGTAAAATCAAGGGGGTTCCCCTCCAAAGTCCTATCTCTGTCCCTCCATGGAAAAGGTCCAATCTGGTCTTCAGCAAGGCCAGAATAAAAGCCAGTGTCCCGAGTTTCTGTTCCATATTACAGCCCAGTCCAGCGTCTGACTAGCTTAGCTTGTGTTCCCAGCTGCAGTGCATTGCATGTGAGGTCTGCACAGCATGGCCATGGGCCAAGTGGTTGCTTAAAGCCATATGGCTATGGAGAGAGAAGAGGTGAGTGCACAGGTGAGTGCAAGTCACAAAGCAAGAGAGCAAGCACAAACAAGAATGCAAGAGAAAGGGAACTCTTTGGAGATTTTAACCTTCAAAGATTTTTCAGGCTTGCATTGGGTCCACCGCCTAGCCAATTGATTGTTCCGCAGGCTAGACTGACAGGCAAGCACCTTACCTTTATCACCCAACTTTATCACGCATGCACCTATCTCCCTCTTTGCTAGATCACTTCCCACAGTGATCTGCAGGGAATGGACCGGTGGCTCCCTGGCTAGCGTGAAGTTATAGCTTCCTGGTGAAGCTGCCCAGATGACCATGCTGACAATGTCTGACTCCCCTTTGCTCTCATCCTATTATTAATACTAATAAACCAGCTAGCTAATTACAATGATAACAAAACTATATATATATATTCCTCAAAGTATTACTTGTTATAGAAAAACATTGCCTCGAATAGGACATTATGTAAATTACTCATGGATCATCTATTAAATAAAATACCATACAACAATTAGAAATGATGTTGGATCATCTATTAAATGAAATACCATACAACAATTAGAATAATCTGGAATACAGATAAGAAAGTTGTTCCAACATTTGCTCTAGTGTGAGGTTGGGATGAGGTAAGACAAAAATGGACTTTTCACTGCTTAACTTATTTGTGCATTATATTCACTCATTGTTTTTTTAAAATACCAACTATACTTTAATAAAAAAATTTTTAAATGTAACTCTAAAAGAAAGATACTCTTTTTAAAGTAGATTAATATCATGGAAAAATATTTATGACTCTATTGTTAAGTGGGAGAAGCAGTAAAAATTACTGTAGGTGAATACTGAATTTGTGGGGGATGGTTATGTTAAAAGAAGTAAATGCATATTCCCAGAAAAATATCAAAAGGATAAAATACTAATGAACTTCCTTCTTAAGAGGCTGACTTTCTCTCCCTCCTTGTTAGATTGCAGATTCTCCAGATGTGTTCCAGGATAGAAAAGGCCCTCTTCCTGTTGGAAGCCTTGGCAATAATATCCCAACTTACAAAAGCAAAGAGTAGGCTACATAGATGGGGCAGATCTTAACAAGAATGACGAACAGTTACCATTCAGTCATTCATTCATTCATTATTTGAGTGTGTGCCAAACCCTGAACTATGAAATAGTTTCAGGGAAAATTATTACCACTTCCCTAACTATTAAGAGGAAAATTCCTTATAGACAATTTATAACTCTGCCATCTTCCACGGGCACTAATTTAACTCAGGGATGTTTTCTTTGTAGCCATTTTACAATTTTGAAGAAGATTGTTCACGACATAACATGGCAACTGGGAAAATGTGTAGCCTTCCTTTCATCTTAGAAAGGAAAATCTGAATTGCATTCACCCCAAGAGAAAATCTCTCTTCTGGTTGTGTTTGTGTGTTTTACAAAAAACCTACTGAATTCCTCAGTCCCTCCTGAAGTCAGACATGGAAAGGTAAAAGAACTTGTAAGAACATCTCATTAAAAACACACGCATCATAATAGATGGCCTAGACCTTGGGATTTAGAATCAAAAGGCCTGATTTCTAGCCCTGACTCTGAAGGGAGACTGGCAGAGGGGCCCACGCTCCCTGGGCCTCAGACCCCGCAGATGGAAAAGCAAGGGGCCTTTTGTCAGCAGGCTGTTGGGAAACCTGAATTCTCAGCTGGACTTTGCCTCTGACCTGCGGTGTGATCTCTGAATCTCCCTGTGCCTCTGCTCCCTCTATGGGGTTAACAAATGAGATGAAATAAAGAAAAAGCTACTTAGCAAAACAAGATTTGCTGCCTACAAATGACATGGTAAGGAGAAGCACAGAGCTGGAGAAGGCAGGTCCTCTCATTGGAAGCTATTTCATGGAAGTGTCCACTGGAGTACCAGGCAGCATGGTCAACCATCATGAAGGAGAGCGATCATTCAGCTGACAACTGGGTTACTGTCCCCTCCAACTGACCTGAGAACTTCCGTCAGAGAAATTCTGTGCCTCCCCTTAAGCACGGAATTGACAGAGCTCTATACATTAGTCACATAATTTCGAATCTACTCAAATGCCCCCCACGGGGGGTATATCTCATAACTCCATTTGGGATTTGCTATCTGTAAATCTAAACACAGAGCACTCTGTTTGCTTCAAGGAAATGTTTTCTTGGCAAGTGACTCTGAGAATGCCTCACCCACAAATGGCAACCAGATTGCAGTCATACTACTCAGAACGTATCCTCGCCTGCTGAGGCCTCCAGGGAAGGCGCAAAGGACTATGGCTCTCTTAGTGTGCTCTCTCCCAGGAATCCTGCTCACTGCCTGTCCATTCCTCGGGGGCTTGGAAATCAAACTTCCCCACCAGGCCAGGATAGCTGGACTGTATGCCCCATCCTGCTCTCCACTGTGGTTGTTCTTCCTTCACTGTAATCCTGCTAGGAAATTTACCAGAACTCGCACATCTGTAGTGGATGATGACACCTGAAACACTAAGTGTCAGGGGACAATGTTGGGAAGAGTATTTGTAGCCAAAATAGCCATAACGCAACAGGTCAAATAGAGTAGAGGAAGTCATTTCCTTCTTCATCTCAGACCTTAGAGGAGAACAGAATGCCTCAGCTGTGACTTAAATTGTGCTTGAATTAGAGTTGCTACACTTAAGGGATGGGGGGTTGGGGGGGGGGAAGAAGGCACCCAGCTAGATTTGAATTTCAGATAAACAACCAATCACTTCTTAATATAAGTATGTCCCAAATATTACAAAGGATGTACTTACATTTAAAAAGTATTGGTTATCTGAAATTCATATTTAACTGGGTAGCCTGGCAACTCTAGCTTGGATATACCTGCATGTTCAATAAAGAGAACTGAAATATTGAATTTCCAAACCAGTTGCTGAAGTTATGTTATGAAGCCATCAGTTGAATTCAGCTATTGGTCTCTCACCAAGGCCTTGGCCAACTGTGCAGCCACAATGTGTGATGATTTCGGATTAGAGAGAAAGGAGTATGCATTTCCCACACTCCTGAAACTCCATTCCGATTTCTCCCATTTTCTGGCAGATTTATCTCCAGTTTCCTGTGAGGTTCTGTGACGACTCAAAAGAGAAAGATGTTCAAGGTCTCAAATATGAAATCAGAAGGTGCTGGGTGGGGGAGTGTAGGGAGTCTCGTAACAGAAAGAGGCCTATGTTCAATACAAACGGGTATTCATGGCAAATATACTTTCAAGAAGCACTATAGGGAGGGATCCTCGTGGATACCTGGAGAGTTTGGCTCGGCTTACAAACATGCAAGGTGGGAATCGGCCACTTTCAGATTATGAACTTCATTGTCTCCAGAGTAAATGACGGATATTCTGATGTGTATCTTCAAACTTGGATTGCCCAGTTTATCTACAAAAGCTAGTCAAGTGAAATAGGTAATTGCCAGATAACCATACTGTTTTGTAACTCATAAGCAAACTGGCTCAAAAGCTGGCAGACAGGGGTTCAGGCTTCTATTCTGACACTTACAGAGTAGACTTTTTTTTACCTATAGTTTCTTCATCTTTTGAAAGACAGAAGAATTTTTGTCCTCATCGATTTTTGTTTATTTTTAAACTTTTTTTATTTTTTAATTATGTTTTTATTGATTTTCGAGAGAGAGAAGAAGGGAGTAGGGAGAGAGTGAGAGAAACATTGATGAGAGTGAAACATTGATTGGCTGCCTCCTACATGCCTCCTGCTCGGAATCCAGCAGCAACCTGGACATGTTGCTCAGGAACCAAACCAGTGACCTCTTAGCTCAACCACTGAGCCACACGAGTTGGGCTATTTTTAAACTTTTATCAGAAAAATCATCATAAACTTCTCAATGTGCATACATGTTTGGGTTTAATCAATGTGCTATATGCTATTTGTGTTTTGCTTCTTTTTCTGGATTTTGAACTTTCATCTATCAGCACCATACCCATATTTATCCTTATTGATATCTTCATGGTACGATATCATATTTATATCTTGGAGTTAACTTCTCCCCAATTATTAAATACTTATGTTTCTAGCTTTTTTTCTACTACAAAAAGTGCTGTCATATCCATCTTCATACAGATCCGCTTTTTTAATTTTTGGTTTAACTTGTTGCAACATGTTCAGCTTTTGTTATAGTTTGTCAAGTTGTACTTAAGGGGAGGTGGAAGCTATGGGCCAGTGTACCTGGGTCCTCTCCCACAAGGTCTTTTGACCTTTTGGCTTATCCTAATTAATAGAAAGGAAGTCGTAATTATTTTAATTAAAGCTCTGGCTGAACATTTTTCAATATATTTTTTCATAATTGCATTTCAATATATATGAATATGCCTGTCTTTCTCTTGATTCAGGCTTTCCACATTCTGGACTGTAGACTTTTGTGTGTATTTGTTTTTTTCACTGTTTTTATCTTTCTGTTGCACTTCCTCTCATCTTAGTTTTGTTACTGTCCATCATATAGAATAATTTACTTTAATATAATCAAACCTCCTTGTCTCTATCTTATTCCACAGTTTTAAAAAAAAAACAAGATATTTCATTTCCTTCTAAGATTTTTATGGGAATGTTTAAAATGTTTATATAACTCATCTGGAATTTATTGTGGCCTGTGAGAATCAAGAGGTATATTGAGAAAAGTAAAAAAATTAGAAATTAAAAAAACAACACTAATTTCTGTCCAGCAGCATTAGCTTATGGCCTTAAGCAAGTCACTTACATCTTCTAATTCAGTGTTCTCTATTAGACTGAAGGCAAGGACCTTGTCTTATTTCTCTTTATCTTCCCCATAATATCCAGCAAAGTACCTTACATTTTGGTACTTTGTGATAAGGTTTGTATTTAAGTTATATTTTTTGCATATTGCTATCAAATTGTTTTAACAGTAGTCGTTGAATCATGATTCATATCCCAATTATTTATTTGGTTGCTTATGATTGGTCATGTATCAATGACACTCAGATTTGCCCCAATGGCAAAGCACCTAAGAGTTGTAGCACTCTTTGCAAAACATCTGAAATACGGAGATATTAAAGTTAAAATAATGAAAATGAAAATTTACCCTAACTGGTTTGGCTCAGTGGATAGAGCGTCGGCCTGCGGACTGAAGGGTTCCAGGTTCGATTCCGGTCAAGGGCATGTACCTTGGTTGCAGGCACAGCCCCAGTAGGGGGTGTGCAGGAGGCAGCTGATCGGTGTTTCTCCCTCATCGATGTTTCTAACTCTCTATCCCTCTCCCTTCTTCTCTATAAAAATCAATAAAATATATTTTTTTAAAAGTGAAAATTTGATGCTAAATCAGACACCAGCTTACACTAGTTTCTAGTATAGTAGAGACATCACATGTTTGTTTGTTTAAAATTTATGGTAGAAATTTTCAAATTGAGAAAATTCTATCCAATAATTTAATTCCTTCTAATAATCAGGTAAGGAAAATCTTGGAACAACAAGTTGTTCAAGAGCAAAAGTTGAAAACCACATCTTATATTAGGCATTCCCAGTTGAGAATATAAAGAAAAGCCTCTGATCAAGTATAAACACTATATAAATATAAAGTTCAAACCAAGCTGAACTCCAAAACTCTTTAAGATTAGTCTTTTGAGTTGACAAGGTTGGAATTCCTGTAACATTAGAAAGTCTAAAGGAGATACATGTCAGATCTCCGGGGCATGTTCACACCCGCAGCCTTAACTCTAGATGCTTCTGCTTATCAATTTATAAATCAGAAGAGAAACACAAAAGGACCTCACAACCTCACGTTCTACCATAGTAAAGACTATGGATTTTGCAAAGCAAGCAGGAGCTGGGTATGTTGGAACTATCAGAGAAAAAAATAAAAAAAAAACATTTCAATTCTGGATTCCTTGTACTCTGAGGATGATGATAACCAGTGTAAGAGGCTGGAGTCTTGTTCTCTGCACAGAGTTCCTGGAGATGCGGACAGGGTTGTCTGCTAAGGCTACCGGACCCCTCTGCCAGCAGCATCACTTTGCTATGCTAATTAATTTTTTTTCATGGAGCTTACTTTTACTGAGACATTTGACTTAAAAAAAAGAATGTTTTGTGTTAAGAAAGACAATAATGCTGTTGTTTGTTGTTGTTTTTTACTGCTAGAACAGGAGTTAAAGATCTAGGGTTGGGTTCCGACTCTGCCGCTTGATCTGGGATGAGTCATTCCACATTTGTAGACCTCAGTTTCCTTTTCTGGGAGGAAGAAAAAAGAGTATTTAGAATGGACAGTTTCTAAAATCCTGTATCTTTCCAAAAGTCTTGTTCAAATATAAATATGTTCCAATTAAAGAAAGATAAAAATGCAAGACTTCCTACCTTAGAAAATGATAATTCACTATTCATCATGGTCCTTGCTGAGTCATTCTCCACTTAGAAATTCCCCCTAAATTTCCTTAAATTGTAGGAATCTCTAGTGAAGTCAAACTGTGACTACAAATCTCCAACTCTTTTTATGAATAATTAGTTTATAATATACACTTGGTCTGTGAAAATGATATCTCTTCTCTAGACTATGACATTCGTGAACAAGATTCTACGGCAGTTGTATGTATGTTGACAAGAAGTTAGAATTGCTGAACCCTGGTTTAGATATAGTGCCAAAAAGACAGCCGATTCCACAAAAATCATCTGCCTGGAAGGGAAATAAATCATGACCTCATTGAACACGTGGTTTCTTCACCCCCAGGGCACTCTTGGTCCAGGATTCTGAAATTAGGACTAACACAAAGAGACTGCTCCGTGAAACCAGGCAATCATCCTTTCCCCTTCTCCCTTGCACTACCTCCAGAGACTGCACGGATCAATGGCATGGTTCAAAGCATTTCAGTAAATACTAGCTCAAGCCATTTTCCTACAAAATGTATCCCACCAAAAAGTTTGCTTCTCCTCTACTCACGAGTGTGTGTGCTCCAGATGTCTTTGAACTCTCACTGTCGGATGTGGTACAGACCATCCCAGATTGTCTTCGTTGTCCTGAGTTATCTCACTAAGGGCACTTTCTACTCTGCAAAGGCTGCTCACGACCCTCTCCTTCAGCGTGGACAAACCAGCTTGCTTTATGTCACTCTTGACTGCTGATTCAGATAAAAAAAAAAGATGAAGGCAAAGTTACAGGCAGTATCTCTTGTTTACTCTTAGGAACCCCTGTGTGTTTGCTTTTTTAGGATAATATTTCTCTAATAATAGCAAAGCTCTGCCATGTCTGTTAAAATGAGACACAGTTTCTACTAAGTGCATTTATATGAAGAGAAATGTTTCCCGTAATTTTCCCAAAACCTCGGATGGTTTACAGGAAAGTTTTGCTATCTTGTTGCAGGTTCAGAAAATGGTCTTGCACAGAAGCAGCGAACACCTCGCCGAAGATGTCAGCAGCCCAAAATGCTGAGTAGCCCCGAGGACACCATGTACTATAACCAGTTAAATGTGAGTTCAAAGTGGCCATAAAGCTGTTTCACCGGCTTTGTTTCCAGTTAATAATTCTGTTATTAATACCTGTTCCAGCCCCTCCAGCCCCACCCCCACCCTCTTATGCTCTCGTCTTGAACATGTGCTTAGGCTCTTTATCTGTTGCTTTCATGTCAGGATGTCTGCCTTCACGGTGAATAATTGATGTGGTTTATCAAAGACGAGCAAGATGCATGCTTCATCAGGCTCACTTGAGCCCTTTGATCAAAAAAATTATGCTGTGACTTCTGATATTATCAGCATCTGCTTGCATTCAACACAAAATCACTTTGAATTAAAAATTAACGACTTGCTGCTTTGCTTTGACTGTGTGTTCTTGGCCCTCTCCACAGGGAGCTCTAGAATATCAAGGGAGCAAGAGGAAGCCAAGAAAACTTGGGTAAATATCTGTCTTCTTAGTTCTAAGCAACTGTAAACAGAAGGGGTCCTTTGTGATATTACAGAAAATGCAAAACTTTCCTGAGAGGCTTCTCAAAAATATGCGATGGGTATAGCCCCGCTCTTGTTGACACTGGAAACTACTTTTCACAGTAGCAAGTATACAGAACTTGAATCTATTCTGTCTGAAAAGGCTGGAATTGCCATCAAAAGGCAAATGTTATTTCTCAGGGAATTGTACTTTCCTCATAAGTGGAGACATAGCGGATTGTATAAAACTCTCCCACAAACAAGATCACTCCACACAGGGCAAATAGGTGGCTTCCCCTATATTACCCTACCCCTGTGCCTTAAAGGTACAGGAAAATTTCCTCCAGTGGTTTGACACAGCGGTTCTCAACCTGTGGGTCGCGACCCCTTTGGCGGTCAAACGACCCTTTCACAGGGGTCGCCTAAGACCATCCTGCATATCAGATATTTACATTACGATTCATAACAGTAGCAACATTACAGTTATGAAGTAGCAACGAAAATAATTTTATGGTTGGGTCACAACATGAGGAACTGTATGTAAAGGGCCAGAAGGTTGAGAACCACTGTTCTAAGGAGTTTGAGCTCATTTAATTATTAGCATCTCAATTGAGAATAAGAATGAGGTAGGTCATTAGTACTAGTTTAAGAACTGGAGGAGGTCAGGAGGGGAACTTTCTCACCTGGAGGAAAGCAGATGGAGAAAGGCCAGATAATTCAGATACATCAAGTTGCAATATGATCACCATTTCCAAACACCACTACATTGGGCCATTATCAGTGTGTGACTCAGAGGTGAAAGGCTTTGCGTATCAGACCCCAGTTCCTCTGTGCTGCAGGACTCTGGGCTGCCCTAAGCTATCTTTCTCCCATCCCAGCCCCAGTGTTGGGACCCAACCCTGCCCCAAGTACTCAAACAACTTTAGGTGCCCCAGAGATGGCTGTGGCATTTCTGTTTCTACCGAAACTCTTCTGTGTTGCAGCCAAGTCAAAGTGCTTGATGGTGAAGATGAATATTACAAATCTCTGTCACCCATGGACTCGACCCTTGAGGAAGACAACTCAGCCCACCCTTTCTTTTTCCCCTCGTCCTCAAAAGGAGCATCTGCTCAGCACTGAGTTGTCCTTCCGGAGCCTCGAGTCTGTTGAGGGTAAGCACAATCATGGTAATTGACTGTCATTTAATAAGGGGTCAGCCTCTTTGGATACATGCTGGAGCCTTACTGAACAACTTTCAGATTCTTAACCATTTTCTCCTACCACCATCACCTTCCCCACATCTGCTCTGCAGCTTGATCTGAGTAATCCCTTCTTTTCTCAAACTATGAGTCTCTTGGGGACACAGAGTGCCCCTCCACTGCAGTAATAACCATCATTCACGCCCCCATCTAAAAGGGTAACAATCTCACCATCAGCCAGTTGTGGACACTGATCATATTTCTTTATTTTTCCTACCATGTCCTTCCATGCAGAATCTGCCCCTGTGAAAAGCCAGAGGCTCCTTTCCTCCTCGCCTCTCCACAGCATCCCTTCCCCTTTGCTGGTCTTTCCACCTTGCCCGCCTCTCCCCAGGGACAGGGTTCCATTGCTGAGGGTCTCCATGCTGGAAGAGTATACTCCAGGTCTCCTAGGCCTGTATAATTTTTTGTGTATTTAGGGAGAGAGCCCTAAATTTTTTTTAGAGTCTTCCTATAAGGCAAAGGAACTCCTCTCTTGCTAATTATTAGGGCAATAAAACCTTTGCCTCTTTACTTCACCTTATCAAGACACCCCCATCATTTTAGCAATAAAAGAAAGGAGTGCGTTGGAAAGAATCTTTGGACCTGTCAGAGACCATGTCACGTGGTTTTGTAACTTTCCACTCTCTGGTCGGCTGTCTGCAGGAATCATCTTCTCTCTTCATCTCTGGTGGAAAAATCTCATACAGTGGCTGGCACAGAGTGGACATCCAGTTAATGCCCATCCAGTTAATGCCTCTCTGAGTGGAGAGACCTAGTTATACAAACATATCTTATAGAAAAGATACTTTCAGTTATATGTTATATGTGATTAATCACTTTTATTATCCATAAGTTCTGATTTTTCATTCAAGGTTGGGCTAGTCTTATTGTAATGATGTTATATTATTCATAATGATACTCAATATGATTCAACATGCAAAACAGAATGTGAGATTTCTGTGTGATGTAAAAAAAACCCTACAAGACCCTTTCCCTAGAACAAATATTCTTAATGTGTTTTTTTACGTGGCAGATAGTACACATGGGAGTATTCAGATTTTGAGAAAAATATACTTGAGGAAATCGGAAAAAGAACTTTTCAGAATTTTAAAGGGAAGAGTTTTAATAAGCATTTTACAAACATAAATAATGAAATGAGGCATTTAAAGATCTCAGAAACTTGTAATTTTACAAGAAAAAGAAAAAGCCAATTATTCATAGTCAAAGTTTACTTTTTAAAAACTGAGTCAATTGTTTTTCCAGACCTTCACCCCAAAGGTAATGTTGTTAAGGCATGTAAGTAGAGAAGAAGAAACACAAATGAACATCATTTTATTGTTTAAAAATAATATATATATTTTTAGCATTATTATTAATATAAGTATTTTTGGAAATTTCGCTTTTATCATTGATTTGTCTACTTTTGATTGATAATATTAGCTGCTTTTCAGTCTGTTGAATAGAAATATTCATAACTTCCCACTAGTCCATGTACAACACAATTGTATACCTGTCTTATTTCTAATTAAAATATATCTATAAGTAAATTTTAACAGGAAGTAGAAGTTATTATCTATATATGTAAAAGGCGAATATGCAAAGTGTCCCCTCAGGAGTTCGACCAGGTGACCGGGAGTTTGCTTTGCTCACTATGATGTGTGCTGACCACCAGGAAGCAGCATGGAATGAGGGAAGGCACCAGCCAGCAGTTGGCAGCCAGGGAAGGAAGGCCCCAGCCAGCAGCCAGAAGGCCCCAATCGGCCCTGATTGCCAGCCAGGCCTAGGGACCCCACCCATGCACGAATTTTGTGCACTGGGCCTCTAGTAAAAATCATAATTCAGAAGCTCTGTAATAATTACTCATTGCCACAGCAATAACTCCTAGCAATGCATTAGAAATAGTGTTTACCATCAGCTACAGCATAGATAAGACAGACTCTAGATATTATTCTTGAGCTAGTTATAGTGCCACAAACTCAAAAAGCAACTCTTAAAAGGAATTGATGAGAATGATGTAAGCTGGAATCTCATAAATGTCTTATTAATTTTAATAAGCACATAGCAAAAACAAAACCAAAATAAAATAGTACAGAGTTTATAGTGGAAAACAATCTTCTCTATGCCCCTACCTTAGTCCCTATCCTGAGAAGCAACCTTTTTTAAATTATTTTTAATTTTAATTATTTTAATGACTTCCAACAAGGCTCTGAATAATTTGCTTCTATGTTCTTGATTTACTATTTTAGGCAATATCTACTCTTTCTATGCAAGATGTGCATTTTATCTTAATTCCTCTCTCCTCTCTCTTAACTTCTTCCAGTGCTTACAATTTTTTGTTTAAATTTTTGTTGATTGCTTTTTGAACTTTAAATTATATAATTAAACACCTAATTTTGAACACCTAATTTTGTGCCATTGACTTTAATAGTATTTCTATGAGGCTGCCTTACGTGAAAAAGCCAATAGGCTGAAAGATAATGTCACGTGACTAGAATAATGGGCCCGGGACAAAACAGAAAAAATTCTGAGGATAGGACAGTTTTATAAACTTTACTATAAACTTCTGGTGTTCATGTTCTGAGCTGCTGTTTCTTCTTCCATTTTAGTTCATCTGCATACTTCCATCCACTTTTTAAAACTTTATTTTAAAATATATTCAGACCCCAGGTGCTCTGTGCTGCATATTAAAAGAGTACAAATTAAAAGACTCAGCTCAGTAAGTTATCAGAAAGTGAATATCTATGTGACCACTCGTACAGTCAAGAGAAGATTGTCAGCACCCTAGAAGTCTCCCTCATGTCCCTTCCCAATCACTACTACCCCCAGCCACCTCCCCAAAGATAAGCACTCCCATGACTTTTATGATAAACACTTCCGTGATTTTCTTTATAGTTTTATCACTTACATGATCCCTAAACTCTATAGTTAGATTTTTTTTTTTATAGCTAGGTTTTGGGAACTTTATATAAATGGGATCATATAGTAGGTCATTTTGGGGATCTTGTTGTTTTTAATTTAATGTTATAATTGTTAGTTTCATCTTGTTGTGGAATGTAAATGTAGTTTATTCTTTTTCATGATTTCAGTATATGAATAAGCCATAACTGATTTACCCATTCTACTTTTGACATATAAATATAAATTGTTTGCAATTTGGGGCTATTTTGGAAGTTGCTACTACCAACATTGTTATATATGTCTTTGTGTATATTTGTATGCATTTCTGTTGATTATCTATCTAGGATTAGAATTGCAGGGTTCTAAGGTAAACATATCTTCACTTTAGTATGTAATGCCAAATTGTTTTCCTGAGTGATTGTAGCAATTTACAATCCTGCCAGAGGTATAAGAAAGCTTTCATTGGTCTACCTTCTCACCAATTCTTACTATCATCAGTCTTCTTCATTTGGGCAGTCTGATGGGTATATAGTAGAATCTCATTGAAATTATAGCTCACATATCACCAATTAATAATGATATTGAGCACATTTTTATGTGTCTAGTGACCATTTTAGATATTTTTTTGTTACATGCCTATTTTAACCTTTTTTTTTTAATTTGAAAAAATGCTAGTTGTATATGTTGCAAATATTTTCTCCACTAGGTTGCTTGCCCTTTCATTCTCTTAAAGTGCCCTTTGGTGGGGAAAAAAAAGTGTAATTTGCCCTAGGTGGTTTGGCTCAGTGGAGCATCCACTGTGGACTGAAGGGTCCTAATTTTGATTCCCAGTCAAGGGCACGTACCTCAATTGCAGGCTTGATCTCTAGCCCTAGTTGGGGACGTGTGGGAGGCAACCAACTGATGTGCCTCTCTCAAACTGATGTTTCTCTCCCTCTGTCTCTCCCCTCCTTTCCACACTCTGTGAAAATCAATGGAAAAATATCCTAGGGTGAGGATTAACCAAAAAAAGTGTTATTTTAAATTTGATAGGTGCTTTTTTTATGGTCTGTTTAAGTAGTCTTGGACTGCACAATCATAAAGACATTTGCCTTTAGTATCTTCTGGAAGCATTATTATTTTGCCTTTCACATTTAGATCTTTAAATCACCCAAAATTGAATTAGCAAATGGTATGCACTAGGGGTAAATTTTCATGTTTGCTATAATGGATATTCAACTGCCTCTGCCCCATTTAATGAAAAGGCCATCCTTTTCCTACTGCTCTAAAATACTATCATTTACATAAATCAAGTGTTCATGAGTCTGTTTCTGTATTCTCTATTCTGTTCTATTTGTTATCCTTTTCTTAAATACTGTACCTTTATAATAGGCCTTGGTATATGGCAAAGCAAGGTTTTCAATACTTTTTTCCTCTCCAAGAGACCCTTGATTAATCTAGACACCTTGCATATTACAGAAGCAAATAATCAATTTTGGGGGGAAAAAACTGTTAGGGTTTTTATTTAATTATCTTGAGTCTATACATCAGTTTGGAATCAATTTCATGTTTACAATATTGAAGTTTTCAATCCATGAACATGGTATATCCTTCTATTTAGTTAGTAATTCCTTCTCTTCTTTAAAGAATGATTTATAATTTTATGTAAGAAATCTTATCCATATTTTGTTGGCTTTATTCCTATGAACCATGTATAATTTGATATCATTTAAAGGATTTTAAATTTTTGTTTTCTATTTGTTGCCTGTTATAGACTGAATGTTTTTGTTCCCTCAAAATTCATATGCCCTTGCAGCGGTTATCAACCTGTGGGTCGCGACCCCTTTGGCGGTCAAACGACCCTTTCACAGGGGTCGCCTAAGACCATCCTGCATATCAGATATTTACATTACGATTCATAACAGTAGCAACATTACAGTTATGAAGTAGCAACGAAAATAATTTTATGGTTGGGTCACAACATGAGGAACTGTATTTAAAGGGCCAGAAGGTTGAGAACCACTGCCTTAGAGGATTCGAACCACTGCCTTAGAGGGTGATTAGATCATGAGGGTGAAGCCCTCATGAGTGGGATTAGTGCCCTTATAGTAGAGACTCCAAAGAGTTTACTTGCCTCTTCCACCATATGAGGACACAGTAAAAAGATGGCTATCTATGTACTGGGAAGCAAGCTCTCATCAGACACAGAATCTGCCGGCACCTTATTCTTAAACTTCTGTTGTTTAAATCACCTAGGCCAGTAGTCAGTAAACCGCAGCTCGCGAGCCACATGCGGCTCTTTGGCCCCTTGAGTGTGGCTCTTCCACAAAATACCACGTGCGGGCGCGCACGTACAGTGCGATTGAAACTTCATGGCCCATGCGCAGAAGTCGGTTTTTGTGGAAGAGCCACACTCAAGGGGCCAAAGAGCCGCATGT
>NW_006293001.1:9649295-9654780 GCF_000327345.1 Myotis davidii
GGGGGCAGCTGATCAATGTTTCTCTCTCATTGATGTTTCTAACTCTCTATCCCTCTCCCTACTTCTCTGTAAAAAATCAATAAAATATATATTTTTTAAAGAAATTGCAATCGTTGTACTGTTGATATTTGGCTCTATTGACTAATGAGTTTGCCGACCACTGACCTAGGCCATGGTATTCTATTATAGCAGCCTGAACAGATTAAGACATTGTTGTTACATAGAAATGCAATTGATGTTTTGCATTCGAGATCTATCAACTGTCCTAAATTTACTCATTAATTTCAATAATATATCTGTAGATATTTTTGGATTTTCTACATACACAATTATAACCTCTGCAAATAACTATAGACTTTTTCTTCCTTTTTTGTATTTCTACTTAGCTTTTTCTTGACATAGCACCTGTATAAATTAGCTATTGCACATCAAATCAACCACATATTTCTCACAAGTCTGTGGATCAGCTAAGTACTTGTCCTGATTTAAACTACTTTTGCCAAGGCTCACTTGTGCATCTGCAATTGGCTACAGGTCAGCTAAGCAGCTTTGCGGATGTTGGCTGGGTTCCTCACATATCTAGAGCCACAGCAGGGACAGCTGAGTTAACTTAGTACTTTTTGACATGGTCTTATCCTACAGTTTGCTATTATCCACAAATTATAGTGACAGAATTTCCCAAAAGGGGGTTGGGAAGGGAGGGGGGGTCTGTTGAAGCTCAGCTCTAGCATGTTATCAATTTCAATACATTCTTTTATCCAAAGTGAAACATAAGGCCAGCCCAGATTCAAGAGGTAGGTTAATAGAATCCATCTCTTGATGGGAGATGCTACTAGGTCAATTACATTGCAAAGGGAATGGACACAAGGAGAAATAGAGAATTAGAATAATTTTGTGATCAATCTGCCACACTGACCTGGCTAAGATTTCCAGTACAGGGTTGATTAGGAGGGTTAATAGTGGGATCCTTGCCTTTTTCTCCAATCTCAGAAGGAAAATCTTTAGTATTTCACTATTAATTATGATATTTGCTGTTTCCTTTCTATTCCTAAGAAGGTTTTATTCCCTTACAAGGAGATATTTGATTTTATCAAATACTTATTTTTTTCCTTTATTTTGTTAATGTAATGAGTTACATTTGTTTTCTAATGTGAAACTAACCTTGCATTCTTGCAATACATACAACTCTATCATGTTGTCTTATCCTTTAACATATTGCTGCATTTTATTTAGTAATTTAAAAAATATATCTATGTTCATGTTGAAATTATGAGAAATAAAAAGCATGTAAATTTTTAATTCTCATAATGACATTCATTCTTTCTTAATTTTTAAAAATTCACTAGGAAAGCTATTTGTGCCTGCAGTTTTTTATGAGATAAAGTTTTAATAATGGATTAAATTTCTTTATTAACTTATGGCTATTTATATTATCTATTTCTTTCTGTGTCAATTTTGGTAGGATTTATTTTTCTAGAAATTTGTCGATTTCTTTGACATTTTGAAATTTGGTTAGAATTGTTCAAAGTCATTCTTAATATATTTTTAATATTGTAGAATCTATAATAAGGCCCCTTTTTCATTTTTTAAAATATATTTTTATTGATTCCAGAAAGGAAGGGAGAAAGAGAGATAGAAACATCAATGATGAGAGAGAATCATTGATCAGCTGCCTCCTGCATGCCCCATATTCGGGATCGAGACACAACCTGGGCATATGCCCTGACAGGGAATCAAACCTTGACCTCCTAGTTCATAGGTCGACACTCAGCCACTGAGCCATGCCAGCCGGGCCCCTTTTTCATTTATGATGAAAATAATAATTTGTGTTTTCTGTCTTTTTCTTTGACTAGTCATACCAAATTTGTCTATTTTATTAGTCTTTTAAGAGGAAAAACTTTTGATTTTGTTCATCTTTTTCATTACCTATTTGTTCCCAATTTCACTAATTTTTGCTCTGATACTTATTCTTTCTTTGGCATAATTTGCTGGGGGGGGGTGGTTCTTACACATTTTTTGGATTTTAATCTCTCCTTTCTAATGTATTCATTTAAGCTATAATTTTTCCTGCAAGTATGGAATTAGCAGCAACATACAGCATTTCTATTCAGTTTTAAAGGTTTTCAAATATCCATTATGATTCCTTTTTTGACCCCTGAGTTTTTCAGAAGTTTATTTATTAATTTCTAAATGTACAGGAATTTTGTTGTTGTTGTTGTTGTTGAGTTCTTGCTTAACTATGTATAGCCAGAGAACAAATTCAGTATGGTTTCAAGACTTGAATATTTACTGAGACTTTATGGCCCAGCATATGATTTTTTAAATAAAACTTTTATAAATATTTCATATATATCTAAAAATAGGTGTATTCTGTGGTCTTCTCCATATGCACAGTAGATCAAGTGTGATCATTGTCATCTTCCCCATACTTAATGATTTTTTTATTGCTTTTTCTATTAGTTAAGAGAAGTATATTAAAATTTCCTACTATCACTATCAAATTTCATATTTCTTCCTTTAGTTTTGTCAATTTTTTCTTTATATCTTTTAAGGCTATATTATTACACATATACACACTTTTATTATTCTCTTATGGCTATCCAAGAAATTATAATATGCATCCTTGACTTATCAAAATCTGATATTACTTGGTATTTATACCCTCTTCTCAGGAAATGCAGGAATTCAGGGACCTTAAAACAATCTCTATCTATCTTATATATTCCTCTTGATTATATTGCCACTCTTGTGGTATATTTTAATTTGAATATATTTTATATCCCACTAGACACTTATTATTGTTTTCATTGCTCTTCATTTCTTCCCACATCGTCTGTCCTTCTATTCTGGGATCTGTTTTCTTCTGCCTAATAAGCACTCTTTAGTGTTTTCTTTAGTGTGAGTTTACTGCTATAAGTTTTTGTTTACCTGAAAATGTCTTTATTTCCCATTAATTCTTAAAGGATATCTTTGATGAGTGTAGAATTCTATATTGGCAGTTATTTTCTCTTAGAACTCCGAAGGTAGCACTTTATTACCTTCTGGTTCTCATTGTATCTATTTATCTATTGAAAAGTCAGCTGTAAGCCAAATTGTGATGCCTTTGAAGGTAACCTGTCTTTTTTCCTAACTGCTTTTAATGTTTACTCTTTCTTTGGTTTCTAGCAGTTTTGCTATGATGTGGTTTTCATTCATGTTTTCTTACTCTCTTGATTATTATTTATTGCATGCTGGATATTATATTTGCAAAATTGTTTATAAAAATAATTTGAGGCCCAGCATAATATTTCCTTCATTCATAAAATAGTAATATTTGCTGGGGCCTTGAATAAATTAGGACCACTTTAATCTAACTGTAGAGCCTGGGACGGTTTGAAACTGACCTGCAATCCCTGTGAGAACAGTGTACCGGGTTCACTATCTCCTAGAGTGGAGCTCTCTGCAAACCCAAGTGAGTGTGTGTGTGTGTGTGTGTGTGTGTGTGTGTGTGTGTGTGTGGTTACATGTTTAACACTCCAGCTTTTGTCCCCTTGGCTCTACTGCTCAGCCTCTTCTTAGCTTCTTTTTAGTTATCTCTTCTGGAAAAAAGTTGCCCCAAATGCTGAGCTATCCTTTCAGAACTTCTGTCTTCTTGGCCCAGTATTTCTTCACTCTCTTGTGAGCTTTCCCAGTGTCTTCAATTAGGTATATTTTAAATGTCATCCTAATTTACTATTTGACCTCAAGGAAAGGTGGTTTGGATTACATAGTCCTTTATTACTGGAAGCAGGTATCTTCAATCCATTTTTTCAGAAATATGTTAAAATCTCTTCTCTTGATGATTCTGTCTTCCATTCTCATCATAATTTTGAGTTTCTTTTTTACTGTCATTTAAATGAGGTCTTACTAAAGAAGATAGAAATGTGAGCATGCTGTTCGTCATGTTGTAACTTGCCCTGCTTAAAATTGTTTTAAATAAATCATTTATAAGTATCAGTATTTAAACTATAATTTTCACAACAGCTTTACTGATATATCATTCACATACCATACAATTCACCCCTTTAAAGTATGTAATTCAATATATTTGAACTATTATTAAGAATAGATTATTTGTTCCACACCTCATGACTAATTTCCAGATATCACTGTCTTAAAACACTTCTGTTGAGCTGACCTTGGAGCTTACAGTAATGGAAGAGGAGCTATGATGCATGCATAGCTCTTCTCTAAAAAATGGCAGAGTAAGATCAGAAGAGGGAGCATAATGGAATGTTTTATGAAGAAATCAATATTTAACCTAAATCTTGAATGGTGGATAGGGGAGGAGTAGGACAAACTGGCATCCTATAAAGTGTGACACAAGGGCTGCTGTTAGCCCCTGATGTGAATTAGGGGAGGAAATGCCCTCCCCTATTCCAAGCGCCATTGTGCAACTGGAACAACCAAAAGTATTCTGGAAGAGTCCAATCAGACTGAAGCAGCAGAAAATGCCAGGTCTCATTTTGGTTTGAGCATAGAACATAAATAAGTGGTAAAACCGGAGAAGTTGATTGTGGAGGACTTTGAATGCTGTGCTGGGAGTTTGTTCTCTACTGGGCAACAAGAAACCACTGAGCTTTTGTTCAAAGGGATGCCATGAAGAGAGCTGAGATTTGAAAAGTGCTTGTGGCAGCAGTGTGAAGGGGAGGTGAGAGGCAAGGAGATCACTTAGAAGACTTCTGTGGTAATTCAGCAAAAGGTATGAAGACCTAAATTAGAATAATGGAAGGATAATAGAAAGGGATGTAAAACCAATACATCTTGCAAAAATATGGGGTGGTAAGGGCTGGAGAAGGAAGGATAAATTAAAGATGACCCAATGCAGAAGAAATGGGCTAAAATATGAAATTTATCTGTAACTTATTAACTGGATTAGCAGTCATTTTTTTCATACTAAAGAGAAAGAGACTCATATCATATATACCATTTTATATATACTTCAATGATCAGCCACTATTCCTAAAATAAATGTTTAGGGATTCCTTGTTTTATATATATATATATATATATATATATACCTATGATACCACTTTTCTAAGGAGCTGTTGAGTCGTATTAGTCTTCATCCTAAGTCAAATTTGTGTGAAGTAGTAATTTTAAAGGAATATTGAGATATTTATTTCCTCTTAAATATTTTCCTATTTGTATCCATGACTCACTCACAATACCATATCTAATCATACCCAGAGATTTGAGTCATTTGATCCATTGAGGACTTTCAATAAAGTCACAGGCTTGTTATTGATCAGGTTAATAGGTTGAATGACTGACCTGCTCATCAGTTCAGACTGTGTTTATATGTAAACACTAGTTTGGCTGTTTTTATTGAAGTGCCCAGCCAAATCAGGTTTTTAGTAAACTCAATTTGTGTCAAAGATAGAGGAGGATTTTGTGCATTTACACATCGGATACATGAACCAGTGACAACCTGTGAATAAAATGGGGGGGGGGGGGGGGTGGGGGG
>NW_006293001.1:9655036-9675057 GCF_000327345.1 Myotis davidii
GGTGACTTGCCCAGGGTTCACACAGTGAGTCAGTAACAGAGTGAAGACAAGAATCCAGGTCAGTTCAGCCTGCATTCTGGGCTCTCTGTCTGAACCAAACTGCCAGGCTTCCCAGTGATGTCATACTGTCTAAGACCAGCCTCATTTGTACACAGAACAGACAACTTACCTAGAAAGGAGTTGTTCTTCTTCCCAAAAATATTTCTCTAAGTAATTCTCCCAATCGGAAAGATGTTGCCCCAGCTGGTTTGGCTCAGTGAATAGAGTATCAGCCTTCAGACTGAAGGGTCCCAGGTTAAATTACAATCAAGGGCACTTACCTTGGTTGCAGGCTCCATCCCCGGTCTCTGGTCCTGGTTGGAGCTCCTGTAGGAGGCAGCCAGTTGATGTGTCTCTTTCACATGGATGTTTCTCTGTCTCTGCCCCTCCCTTCCACTCTCTCTAAAAATCAGTGGAAAAATATCCTCGGGTGAGGATTAACCAAAAGACAAATAAATAAAATAAAATTACTGATAAAAAAGAAGAGAGAGATGTTGATACCAGGCCTAGTGTCTTGCAAGAACTCTATAGGTATTTGTAGATATAATCTAAGGACATCTAAAGCCATTATTGAAATTAAAATATTTAATACATGATTTAATGCAATTTCACTGGCATTCCCCCGTATTATCTTCATACCAGCTATGTGAAATAGGTAAAAACCATAAAAGGTAAGCTCAGAAAAGTTATGTTACCTGACCATGGTCAGAGAGCTAGTGGGGAGGAGCAATATGCAAATTCAGGCAATCCGAATCCTAACCCATGCTCTTCCAGTAGCCAAGCAGCCTGCATTTCACTGTCCTTTAAGGAATGCTGATAGTGAATGACAATCTGCCTGGGGCTAGAGGAAGAAAAATACAGTTTAATATAAAATATCCTGATGCTTTTATATAATTTTTACCTGAGAATAATGTAACTAACATCTATTGAGTGCTTATTGTGTAACCAGTCCTGTGCTTTACCTCAATGCTCCTAATATTCATAGTAACCTATTAGAAAAATGTTATTATCATTAGTAGCATCTTTACAGAAAACTGAGCTGTATAAGTGTTTAGTGACATGCCCAAGACCTGGCAGTTTGGTGGAGCAGGAATATGAGCCTGGATGGTTTGGGTCCAGAAGGCTCTTTAATCGCTACACTACACCACCATGTAACAGCTGCCACCTCAATAAGAGGCCTGCTGAGAAGGCCTGGTGGTGACCAGATTCCCAAAGGCTCAATGGAGGCAGAGTTGGGGAGAAACTTGAAGTTTGAAAGACAACTACTAGTTTATGAAATATAAAATTATTAGAGATTTTGAGGCAGTGTAGAATAGCCTTGACAGGGATTTGAAAAGAAATTCCACTTTTATTAACAAAGCAATGGGGAAAATTAACAAAGCAATGGGGAAAATGGGGGTGAGCTTTCTGTTTGGAGACCAAACTAAGCCATCTTTTATCCTGAAGAATAATACATAAGATCATTGTCACAATTTACACTTTTGTTGTGATTAGTTTCTCAAATGAGTTAACTACTAAGCACTGGTCCTAAAACAATGAACCAAGAAAAACAACTTTGTTGAGGACTGATGGACAAGAAAAAGTCTGGAGCATGTTTTGTAAGGCAGCTATAGGCACAAAGCACAGAAAGTGCCTACAGGAAAAGGAAAGCTGAAAGGATAAAGAGAAATACGGGGAAACACTGGGGAAAAAAAAAACAAAAACAAAACCTCCCTGATAAACTACAGCCAATGGGTGACAACTGGCTCATAGCCTGTTTTTACCAGTATAGATAAAGTTTTATTGACATACAGCCACACCAACTCATTTATATGTTGTGCGTGGCTGTTTTCACACTACAACAGCTGTGTTTGGTCATTATGACAAAAACCTTATGATCTACAAGGTCTAAAATATTTGCTATCTAGCCATTTATAAAAAAGTTTGCAAACCCCTGCTCTAGACTGTTATTCAGAGAAATGGAAGGAAAACTTTTTTCTAACCACTTTTCCAACCATTTGCGGGGTGGGGTGGGAGGGACCAATAGATTTGGCCTAGTGAATCCCTGGACAAGAAGCCTAATAATATGGTTCTGTTGCATTCTTTTTTAAGTTGCGTGATTAATACTATCATATATAGATGGGACTATAGACTATGAGCCAGTGAGGTAATCCTATGTAATGAACTATGTAATTACCAATAGCTATAGAATGCTTAACAGCTCCCAGAGCACCTTTCAAAAAAGAGGATAGAAAACATGATTGAAGGGACTAGAGAGGGAAGGAACCTCCAAAACCATGGTTTTCTCATTTGTCAAGTGAGTGCACTGAGCTTCTCCATAGGGCCTACGTCTGGGTTTCAAGAACCCTCAATTATTAACTTCCTTGGCTTTTCCTGAAATCCCAAGACTTTGGGTCGTGAAATCCAGCATCCCACACTCACTCCCAGATTTAGACATGTTCTTGAAGGGTACCATCAACTATCATCAGCCCTAACAATACCGTAGGGCTCTGCAATTACTGGTCTAACATCTTTAGTTTCTATATGTATAATATGTTTGGGTAACAATTTGTCTTTTCGTTATTAGCAAATTCATACCCTTTCCCCAATATTTATAGATACAAGCTCAATATAACAAGAAGCAATTCTCATCTGAACACTGCACAATTCTGAAGTTCTATTAAGGCCTCAGTAGTATATTTCTGGCAGTATTCTTTCTTTTTTGTATTTTTCAGTTACAGTTGACATTCAATATTACATTAGTTTCAGGTGTACAGCATCATGGTTTGATATTTATATAACTTATAAGGCAATCATCCTGATAAATCTAGTACCAAGCTGACACTTTTCATAGGCATTACAATTCTGTTGACTATATTCCCAATGACTATTCTATAGCTGCAATTTGTACTTCTTAATCCCTTCCTCTCTTTCACCTAATCCTTCAATACCCCTCCCATCTGGCAACCATTGATTTGTTCTCTGTGCCTATGGCTTTGTTTCTGTTTATTTTGCTTTTTAGATTCCACATGTAAGTGAAATCATATGGTATTTGTCTTTCTCTGTCTGACTTATTTCACTTAGCTTAATATCCTCTATGTATTATTAGGTCCATCCATGTTGTCCCAAATATTTCATTCTTTTTTATGGCTGAGTAATATTTCACTGTATGTACCATAACTTCTTTATCCATTTGTCTATCAATGGACACTTAGGCAATATTCTTGACAATTAACTGAAGACTAAACCACGCATTTGGATCAGGTTAATTTCCTGTTATATGTGTTGGTGATTATCTCAACAGAAGTGAAATAAGCTAATGAAGAAGTGTTTAAGAGATTTCATTGGCATTTTGTGAAAGTACTTGGTTCAGTTTCCATCTTCACTGGGTTTCACTTCTTTCCCCCTGCAAATAGGAAAGGAAGGGAGTAGATGTCACTGACATTAAGGATTAGTTTTGTGGGGGGTTTGTTTGTTTGTTTCTCCTCCTTCCTGACCCCCTCCCTCATCCTCATTTGAAACTGGAGCTCTCAGGATGACACCCCAAGCTAAAGGAATCCTTAGAGATAGAAGGCCAGGACAGGTCATGATTTATAATAGAAACACTTCTCCCTGATCAGCATACAGTAAGCTCCAGTTGATTGAGTTATGTCATGGCAAGTTAAGTATATAATTCATTTCTTTGGGGGAACTAGTCATATAATAATGGTATATTTTATGTACAAATAGTCAGCGGCATTGGTTTACTAAAGAGGCCATACTTATAGAACCACATTCAGTACATCTTAGTAATTAATTATTCTCTTGGTGATTTATTATTATCATGAAGACATACAGGCTAGTACTGGATATTCA
Organism: Myotis davidii; assembly: GCF_000327345.1. Taxonomy (NCBI): domain Eukaryota; kingdom Metazoa; phylum Chordata; class Mammalia; order Chiroptera; family Vespertilionidae; genus Myotis; species Myotis davidii. The sequence continues at coordinate 9,658,910 of NW_006293001.1, forward strand.
GGACTTCAAAATATCAGACTTTAGCCCTTGCCAGTTTGGCTCAGTGAATAGAGCATCGGCCCATGGACTGAAGGGTCCTGGGTTTGAGTCTGGTCAAAGGCACATACCTCAGTTGCAAGCTTGATCCCCAGTCCCAGTCAGGGCAAATGTGGGAGGAAACTAACCAATGTGTCTCTCTCACATAGATGTTTCTCTCTCTCTGTCTCTCTCCCTCCATTCCACTCTCTCTAAGAATCAATGGAAAATATACTCAGGTGAGGATTAACAACAACAACAACTATCAGACTTTAAAAGTGAAAAAATTTATTCTCTCATCTGGACATTGCAGTGTATTGTACACCAGGCATCTTCAGCCTTCTTCCAAATAGCATCAGCATGTTCCCCAAGCCTCAAGAGGACAGAGCTCCTAACATCCACTGTCAGCCTGGTGTTGGGATAGGTAGACATAGCCCAATACCAGAACTCACAGAAGAAGTCAATGCCGTTAACAGAGTAAATCCTTGTTACATTACATTTCCCTAACTTAGAGCATAGAGGACTTTCAGTGGTTCAAATAAAATTTCCTCTGAATTGTCATGATCTTATTCATGAATAAGAAGAGTCTGATAAATTTTAGTAGCTCTTCTGAATTAAGAAAACTAAGACCTGCTCTCAGAGCCGCCGTCAGTAAGTCACTCTGATAAAGTAGTGTGTTTATTAGTTTGTAATATAAATCTGCTATAAACTACAATGCTTTTCCTAGTTACTTAATTTTACTTCCTGGAGTCCATTTTATACTAGATGACAATATTTTATATTAGATGATACTATTTTATATTGAATAAAGTATGATTTTCTTTTGAAAAATTATATTATTTAGGCCTTACACAAAGTCAGACTACAGTGTCTACACACACACACACACTCACACACACATTCTAAAGTAATGACATTTACTTGCACCGGCACCATTATACAAACAACGTAAAATAGCACACTGTGTTTTAGCATGTAGTTCACAAACTAAAACTACCGGGGAAATTTTGGGGGTAAAAACAAATGGGAAAATTGGGGGAAAAACAAAATAGGTGTCTGTCCCTAATTCCTAATAATGAATGTCTTTTTCTTTGGACCTTTCTCTGTTATTGTACAAGAGAAAAGAGATCAAGGTGAAAATAACAGGGAATAAGAACAGACAGGCGAAGATGAAAGAAAGTTTGCCAACCACCTGCCAGATGGAAATCCTTACAGTTCATGAGCATCCTATGATTTTTTACAGGGAGACATAAGTTATACACAGAAGATAAATTGCCTGAGTCTTGGACTCACAAAATTTCTCAGACCACCAAATGCTATTTTTTTTAAAAAAATGTATGAATACATTCATCTCCATTTTTACTTTATGATCTGAGCTACAGAAAATTTACCGCAGCATTATGATCCAGGCCTCATTATCTCATGGTTAATTAGATCTCATTTGTAAAGTGCTTTGAAGATGAAAAGCATCATATAAATGCTAAGAATTATTAAATAATATGAGAGGAAAATCATAATATAGATACATTGTTAACATTAATTTGTATTTTATCCTTTTGTATTATCTGCTCCCTAGCATTTGACATTTGGGGCTGAACTCTCGAGAAAGGCTGAGGGAGTTGCCACATTTATTACAGTTGTGAGCTAATATTAAACCAGCTCCAAAGTAACATTGCCAAAAAAAAAAAAAAGAGAGTCCTCAAGGAGAAAGAAATTAGCTGTCTGCAGAGATTCCACACTTATACTGGTTAAATTGTTAACTAGTTAACCAAACAATTGGCCCCCTGCCACAGTTAGAAGGAAAGGTATATTAATTCAGAAACAATTAATAAGCATTTCTGCTTTCTTCAAAACAATGCAAAATATACTAGTGAATAGTAAAATCAACCAAATTATTTTGGTGTGAGGCATATGATTCTACTTTGCATCCCCTGTCTAGTTGCAGATCTGGCTGCTGAATAGTTTAGGACGGTATATTATGTAGTGTTGACTATTCCCTACATTTTGCTGTCATCGAAGCGAGTTAAACTTTTCTTGAAGCTGCAGTTCTACTCCCTGTCACTTACCACCTCCTTCCCCAATCCTAAATGGACAGAAGGACAGACAGAGGCAAACCTGCCTTAGAAAGTCTTTGGCAGCGTGCCAGACACTGATCTACAAGGAAGAAAAAGCTATAGTCAAATATTCTTAAAATATGCTCCATCATGAAAGCTTTCAGTAAAACAGGAAACAATAGATCAAGTGCATTCAAAGTTATTTGTGAAGTGGTTAATTGGGCAAAGGCAAGTCAAACTCTTCTCATTACAGTAGCATCCTTATTGTAGAGCTGACTTCGGTGATGCTGAAGTTAATCCCCGGTCCTGTTACAGGAAACTCATCCTTATTAAAGTAACATTAAGTGCTCCTTTTTTATTGATCTTCCCCTTCAGCTTAATGATAGAAACTTACTGATGTTTTAATAATAACCTCACAAGCTTTAGCCCATTTTACTTTGCCTTGGTACCGAAAGATGCAGTGGACACTAACTTAGCATAAACATTTTTCAGATGTTTTTAAAGGCCAGGGGGAGGTGGGGGCGGGAGGGAGGCTCCAGTGTGAACATCAAAGAATTGTTAATGACAAGCAATACCATTAGGGTTAGCATCTCTTTTGTTTCAACCCTTTCACACCTGCAGTGTGCGGTGAGCTAAACCTTTGTTCCAAAATCTGAATTACCTCCATTAGCATTTATAGAAAAATGGTCGCAAAACAACAGACATATACTTTTGGCTCTCCCCCCTTTGCTGGAAAAGTCGGAAATTAATTAGGTATCTGTGGATTTCCTTCTACTTACTGGTTGTAACTTTAGAGACTATGGAGGTGGAAGGTAATGGATTGCAAGTAAGCTTGGTTGAAATGTGAGAATAGCTTTGCAACTGAAAAAAAAAGAGAGTAGGAAAATAAGCAACATAAAGAAGCGCACATAAGCAGCTCAGGCATTACCAATAGCAAAATCAGAGCGTGAAATTCAGATTAGCCCTCCCCAGGCTGCGAGAGGAAGGGGGTATGGCAAGACTTGGCATGGCTGAAGGTGTAACCTGTTTTATTTGGCCCCTGAAAAATTTTAACAGATGGTGGGACCAGCTGTCTTTTTCAGCCATTTAATAAACTCTTTGGTGGTAACAGTTTGGAAAGTGGGGGTTTTTCGTTTTAGGCCAGAGGAGAAAATAAAGAAATCTGTCCCAAATTGTCTTTGCCAAGTTGTAAAGCCTGGAAACATTCTGAAAAGTTAAAGGGGAAAAATTGAATCAGCTATATTATCGTCATCGTATTTTTAAGAGCAACAAAAACAAATTACCCTCTGCCCAATGAGTTGACTGACTACTGGCAAAATGTATTTCATATTGTTTCATTATCTGGGATTGCATCCTTATCTGGGATTTTAATTTTGGTCTTTCAAAAAAAGATGCTTGGCTATCACGTTTAATACTCACTGACAAATTAATAGCATTGAAGGCAACTATCCACAGCATTGCAAAAAGAAACAACCTAAATATTTATTAGAAGTTAGCACTCATAGATGGTAAACACTTTCTCACAATGAATGAAGGGGCATATTCCCTCCAACTTACATAATTAGTCTAAAAGGGCATAGAATCCTCTTAATCATGTCATGTAAATTACAGAGCCCAGCTCCAGACCTTGGGAAGTGGGGAAAATGCTCATGTCGAGTTATTTTCAGGACAGGATCTAGGAGATTTTGTTTTTGTCCCTAAAATATTTTGTACAATTGACAACTTCCCCATCACCACCACCACCACCACCAGTTAAACAGCAACTCTCAATTATGGGAGAGAGAGTTTATTTATAAAGCTTTTCCCCTGATTGGCCATAAACGCAACTCTTTGCAAATTTTCATGATTCTTGGCTGAGCAATAGCCACTTCTATTTGACAAAGCTTTATTCTGTCCACAAGCCTATTATACAGCCTAGAGTGTTTGCCTCAAACAAATTGCAACAATAAAATATAAACTCTTTTTAAATTAGGAGAAATTAGACACACTTTTTTAGATGCCTCCTTTTAGAACTGCTAGTGACATGACTTCTAAACACTCAGCAAGGGGTAGGTGATAAAGAAAGAATGGATGATTCTACCTGAAATAAGTTCACTCACTTACTAATACTAGAGGCCTGGTGCACAAAATTTGTGGACTGGAGGGGGGGTCCCTCGGCCCCGCCTGCGCCCTCTCACAGTCCAGGACCCCTCAGGGGATGTCCGACTGCCAACTTAGGCCCAATTCCCCGCCCCCCCCCCCCAATCAGGCCTAAGACGGAAGTCAGACATCCCTCTCGCAGTCTGGAACCCCTTGCTTCTTACTGCCTGCCTGCTCGCTGCTCCTTACCACTTGGCTCACTGTTCCTTAGCGCTGCCGTGGAGTGGGAGAGGCTCCCACCACCACTACTGTGCTTGCCAGCCGTGAGCCCAGCTTCTGGCTGAGTGGGGCTCCCACAGAGAGAGAGAGAGAGCGAGAGAGAAACATCCATGTGAGAGCACAGCATAGTTCAGCTGCCTCCTGCACGCCCCCTACTGGAGTTCAGGCCTGGATCCCAGGAATGTGCCCTTGACCAGGAATGGAACCAGCAACCTCCTGGTGCATGGGAGGACACCCAACCAACTGAGCCACAATGGCCAGGGCTAGTTGCCATTTTCAATATCTTCAGGTTAATAAAGTTGAGATCCCTTTCTGTCAACCAGGCAAGCACCCAGAGGTTGCTGCCTGGGCCATGGTTTGACACTGTCATAGCTGGCCATCTCACCTTCACAGCTGCCAAGCGGGTCACCAGCAATGGCACATCTCAAGCAATAACCAGCAGAGTGGCCCATGGAACAGAGAGCACCAAAACAGCAACTCTAAAAATAATCTTAGTGACACCCAAGTGAGTTCTGGTAATAGACTAAGTCCATGTACTGATGTTGCTTTCTTAATATACTCTCATAAATAAATGCTATATTTGACATTAAAAAATTTCTTTTAGTAATGAAGCCTATTAAAAGGTGATAAATGAATGGATAAGTAGATAAATAAATAAGTAAATAAATATTGCCTTAGAAATTTCCTTAGGGTTTCCAGGAAATGTCCTTAACTCCAGAATTCTCCAAATATCCAGGAAACTCTGAATTTAAAAAAGAAATAGTGCAGCCTGGCCAGTTTGGCTGTGGTTAAGCGTTGACCTATGAACCAGGAGGTCACTGTTCCATTCCCAGTCAGGGCACACGCCCGGTTTGTGGGCTCAATCCCCAGTGTGTGGATGGGCATGCAGGAGGCAGCCAATCAATGATTCTCTCTCATCATTGATGTTTCTATCTCTCTCTCTCCAGCTCGCTCTCTCTCTGAAATCAATAAAAATATACTTAAAAATAATAAACAAAAACATAGTGCAAGAACCTTTGTGTTTATAATTAGACATTTTCTAATAAGATAAATTTTTTTTCTTAAATTGTATAATTAGTAGCAGTTAAATTCTTAAATTTACAGGACTAGTTTAACAAATTAGCTAACAAATTAGAAGTACATGCAAAAATTAAATTACTTCTAGTTTAATTGTTATAGCTAATATAATCACAAACATTCAAAAGGGATGGAATACTTGGCAAAATATATCTCAATTTCAATAATAGCATTCAAAAGATATTTATTGAATACTTGCTGTGTGCCAGATACTATACTCTAGATAGAATGATGACCAACAGATACCATTCATCTGGCACAGAGAACCAAAAGATACCAAGGATGACAGAGAAGTTTGTGGGCGGGGAGAGAAGAAAACAAGGAGGAAAAATAAAGAAGAAAAGAGGATATTTACTGCTAGCTATTAGAATAGGCTATAAAGCTACACACTTACACACACACACACACACACACACACACACACACACTAAACAGAATTTTACTGGCACCAGAATAGACAACTAAGGAAATGGAACAGGCAATGAAGATTTAAAGTAAAAACAAGTAAGTATTTTTTATGACAGAGCCAAAATAGCAAGTCAGAGGAGAAATGATTAAATTAATTGTGCTGGGGGAAATAGATTAAATTTTTGGAAAAAAGGAAGTTCAGACTTTGTCAAGAACTGTGAGGGTCTCCGATTTTTACTCACAAGCTAACAAGTTAGCCTGCATAGTTTTATGGATGTTGGCAGAAGACACAAGACCCCCAGAGTCAGGGACAAAACTGCAATAGAAGTGGCCAGAGAATCTGCATTTGCACCAGTTCCCTGAGCCCCAGTTCTCACAGGGTGATGCACAAAGGGCCAGACGATACTTGCACATCCAGTGCAGTGATTCATGGAGAGGAACCCCAAACTTAAGGAACTCAGTTCTTTTCTAATGGGCAGTAAGCCTGCCTGACCTCTGCCCTGGACAGAGGCCTTATCTTTGTCATCTTGGACAGCCCACCGACTTGCCCTCTGCTCCCGAGGGGATGCCGCCCCTATTTTCCAAGGCTGTTCACTATGGACACGTCTTTGAAAAGATGGTTCAGAACAAAGGCAGTGAGTGCCTCTGCTCACAAGATGTGCAGCAACACAAGAGACAGATGGAAAATTATCTCCCAATCGTCATTGACTATAGTGCTTTATTTTAAAAGAATTATAGATAGAATGTAAAAAAGAAAGGATAAAAAAAACTAGGAGAAAATACACGTAAGTGCTTCCTTCCTTTACAGGTAGGGAAACCTTTCTAACCACAAGGTCAAAGGCAAGTTAAAATAAAAAGAATAATGAATTTAACTAGTATATAAAAATGTAAAGCCTCTCCATTTCAAAGATACTATAAAATAAATTAAATTGCACTGGGAGAATGGGGAGTTATTGTTTAAGGGTAGGGAGTCTCAGTTTGGGAGGATGAAAAAGTTCTGGAGATGGATGGTGGTGATGGTTGCACAGCAATGTGTATGTACTTAATGCCACTGAAATATCCACTTAAAATGGTTAAAAATTGAAAATTTTATGTTGTACATGATTTGAGGAAAAATATTTTAAATATTGAATTTTAAATGTAAGCTAGAAATAACATCTATCGTATATGATAAAAGCTAATGTCTTTACTATTTTTCATTCAACAAATATGTATTAATAGCTATGATGCACTAAGGATACAATGAAAACCAAGAAATTGTAGTATTACCTTCAAAACCATAATAAATTCCACAAATATTATGAAAAAGAAAGAACTTCCCCAATAAGAAATGAAGAAAAGAGACATGGATAGGCAGTTCACTAAAGAAGAATTGATATCTATGAAAAAGTGGTCAACTTTGCTAGTAATAAAATAGAAATTACAAACAAAGTACCATTTTTACTTTAGAATGGCAATTTTTTCTTATTCTCAGTGGTAGTGAGAATACTGGGAAATGTGTACTGTCAAACTCTCTTAGTAGGATTATAAATTAGCATGAACTTCCTGGCCTGCAACCTGAAAAGAAGAAAAAATATATGTGTGTGTGTATATATATATATATATACATACATATATATATACACACATATTTTTTTTTAAAAAAAATGCTTATTCCTCACCCAGCTATTCCCCTTATAGGAATGCATCCTGAGAGAATGGTCTGAAATATGTGCAAAATCTTGTTCGTTGCAGCATCATATATAATAACACATACACATAAAAATGAAATTACTTAAATATTCAATAGGAGAGCATTAATTAGGTAGAATGGTATAGCTTTACAATGAATGATACAATATAGTCTTTAAAATGGCTAAAAAGGATGGAAAAACAAGCTTGATTATTTTTTTAAAAGTACAAAATGACATTATTTTCAATTTTAAAGAGGTCTATACAGCCACAAAAGATATTAGAAAGATATATTCTAGATGATTGGCAATATTGTCTTTCTGATTAAACAGTTAATAGTTGTTATTAAACAGTTAATGTTTAAGGGAAGAAAGTAACTGGCTCTTTTTATTTCACTAGAAATTTGTCTTATTTACATGTGAAGAAACCTAATTATAATTGAATTCATTCTTTAATGCAAAAATGCTTTTCTTTGTAATCTTTTTAGCATTGTCCACTCCTGTTTTAGAGCAGTCTGTTTCCTGTTAAAAGGTTTCTGAAAATGGACTCTCCCTCAGTCCTCCAGAGGAAAGGCCTTATAAACCTTTTTATCAAGATAATTAAAAATTATGGCCTATCATGATAATGGACACTATGTAACTACTAGAGGCATGGTGCATGAATTCATGCATGGGAGGAGTCCGGCCAGCCAGGGAGAAGGGCTGTGGGAGGTTGGCCGGTCAGCCCCACCCTCATCAGGCCAGTTGGCCGGCCACAGTGCACATCATAGCGATTGGTTGTTCTGGTTGTTCCAGTCATTCCAGTTGCTTGGCAGATAGATAGATAGATAGATAGATAGATAGATAGATAGATTTGAAATTCAAATTACCTTAATTATCAAGGAATATGGGAAAACACTAATGGTAAAATATAAAGTAAGACTGGCAGGGTAAATATGTATGATGTACATTATAGTTTCAACTACATACTATATATGGGAGCATAGGAGGCAATAGGAAGATGACTAGAGATATGCTAGGAGGGTGAATGATGGATAATCGGGTTAAAGTTTACTTCTATGGTTTTATTTAAATGTTCAACAAATATGAAAAAGAGGAGCTGAGTGAGTATAGGAAACAGATTAATATTATAAGAGGAAATTTAGATGATTTAGACCAGCGATTTTCAACCAGTGTGTTGCAAGAACTTTTAAAATATGCAATACCTGACTATTTAGTCAGAGGCACTGACCTCTTTTCCCTTAGATTGTCAAATAAAAAAAATAACAGCCAACACAGCAATAGCCGTCCGGTGTGAATGAATAAAAAAATATACCTATTTTTTTGTCAGATCAGCAAAATATGTATTTTTGGTGTCCCACAGAATTTTAGTCATTCGTTTATGTGTGCCATGAGATGAAAAGGTTGAAAATTGCTGATTTGGACCAAGCCTCACTGGGGCCTGCACTTTTGTGGGAGTCACCACTTATCAAGGGGTACAGCCTCAGTTTTGCAAGCTCAGTTCAATCTATTCAATCTATCAAGGGATGGCTCTGGAGGACTGAAAAATATAACCCAGTCATTTTCAGATGTTTTAAGCCAAGAGCCTTTCCTTCTTGTGAAGTTACCAAAGTCTATGAAACACAGAGTGAGCTGTTGTACTGAAGCCAGGAGCCTGCGAGCCCAAGCTCCTCCTCTCTGGCTCCCCAACCCCAAACGCCCTAAGGCACCTCTGCTGAACTCCTAAGCTTTAGGCAAGTTGAAAGTTCTGTCTACCTAATCTTTAGTTAGTTAGCCTTCACTGGAGGATTTTTTTTTTCCATTAAATTTTTTAGAGAGAGTGCAAAGGAAGGGGGTGAGAGAAAGAGAGACACATCAATTGGTTGCCTCCAGCACACTCCTCAACCCTGGCACCCAGGACAGGGGGTGGGGGGAACATACTCTTGACCAGAATTGCAACCCTGTAGTCCGAGAGCCAACGATCTAACCACTGACCCAAACCAGCTAGGGCAGAAGACTGATTTATAAGCAGACTGTCAGTAAGCAAATATAACCCAGTCTACTAAGCAAATTCTAAGATCATGTTAAGATGACCGGGGAAGTTGAAGTCAATGAGTTAGAGGAGTGGTAGGCATATTTCTCAAAGTGCTGACTGACTGAGAACCACCTGTATCACAGCCATGGCAGACCTAGCATGTGCTCACAGAGCCTCAAGCTCTATTCCAAACTTACTGATCCACGTTTCCGAGGGTGGAGCCCAGCAGTCTGTGCTGAGGCACTCTCTCCAAGGGCAGAAGGTGGTGTCTCTCTCAAGGGAGATGGTGAACCAGCTCCATCAACGGCCCGCTGCCCAGGGGTATGTTTTCCTAGAAGTCATGACCGCTGACACTGTTTTCTCATGGCTGAAAAATACTTCATTTTTCAAGACTGTTTTGAATATTCCACCTCTATCTCCAAGATACTCTGACCTTATACCATTGTCATCTTATGTTACACATTCAGATCAGAGTTGAGAGAAACATCAAGTCTCATTGGCAAATAATTTCTTGGTAGTTTGAGAGATTTCCAAAAATGTAGTAATGTCATCCATACTTATTTCAGAGGGAGGTATTTTCTTATGTTGCTAATTTTGGCTATACATTCTACTTGGGTTCTGGAAATCTCTATCCTATATAATAAAAGGCTAATATGCAAATAGACCAAACAACAGAACAGCCGGAACAACCGAACAACTGGTTGCTATGTTGTGTGCTGACCACCAGGAGGCGTGTGTGGAACATGGCAGGTGTTGGCCATGGTGGGATGGTAGAGTAGGTGAGCGGGGCGCCAGACCAAGGTGGGGTGCTGGTTGCTGTCATCAGGGCAAGCTTCTGGTGGTTACTGAAAATTTTTTGCTCCCGAGCGAAGCTGTCCCACCTGGTGCTCACACCTGCTGCCACCAGCACCAGCCCCACTTGCACCTGCAGCTGGCGCCGGCCCCAATCACTCGTGTTGTCAGCATGTGCGAGTGGGGCCAGCGCATATGGGAGTGGCAGTGGCAGGAGCATGTGCCTACCGCAGCCTCAAGGCCCACATTTCCTTTCAAGGTGCACGAATTTGTGCACTGGGCCCCTAGTATATTAATAAAAACCAATACACTGCAATTGAACTCCTAATAGAAAACAAGAACAAGATTACTTCAAAACTCCTCTCCTTCCTGGCATTCTCTTTTCTTTGACTGAAATAAAAACTTCTAAAGAAAAGGTAATGTCGAGGGCACTGCTTTTTAAATTCCACTCCTGACAGCAGAATTCAGAGCCCAAAACTTTTCATTAATCATATTATTCTTTTGATAATGAAAGAGATGCATCTAATTCTTTGAAACAGTTGTGGCCAGATGGAAGTACAATATGAATATGCCAGTATCTATTAAAGTTGTTGGATTGACTGCTCTGGGGACCAGAACTTGAGATTTCTCTGGAAAACAGAGTGAAGGCAATAACAGTGAAGGTTTTAATGCTCGTTGCCCAGTCTCTGTCACTGAGCCTCAGCCTTGCCCTGCTGGGGCCACCCCCTCCAGGTGGAAGAGCAATTTGTTCTCCCCTCGACTTAATCCTCGCCCCTCTGCAGAGACCTTACCAAGGTGCCAATTGTAAGGATGGCTCTGGGTTTCAACACCTGTCCACTAGGAACTGGACTTATACCCCCAACTCCTTTCATGCGGCCACAAGACAGACATCAGATGGTAGCAACTTCTGGTCCCCCCTGAGCAGATCAGGTACCTGGTGTCCAACGACCCCCTGTGACCGCTTCCCTATTTTCCAGATATTTATTGGAGTGTGGAATTTAAATGTAGATTAAAATAGCAAATAAAATCTTCAGGAAACCTTGCCAGAATTATAGGCAACCTGGCTTTGACTTCATTGCATTTGATTCTCACGGCAATCCTTGATTCTCATTGAATTTATTTACATATTTTTTAAAATTTTAATTAACATTAATTTTATGTGTTGTTCTAAGCCTTTTCGTTTATGAATTGTTTTAATCATAACCTTACAAGGTAGGTACTGTTATTATCCCCATGTTACAGATGAGAAAATGAGACACAGAGAGGGTTAAGTGTCCAAAGTCAAAAAGTGGTCAGTAGCAGAGCTGGGATTCATACCCAGAGAGTCTGGCTCCAGAATCCGTGCCCGAGGTATAGCACCAATTAATTTCCTCATTTTGTAGATAAATAAATCCAGGTGCTTACTTCTAACTTTAAGTGCTAGCTTTTGCTGCTCTGACAGCTTCATTATGCTTGTGTTGGTGCCCTTATCGCTTCTCCCAACCTGTCATGTTTACTTTGAGGGCTCTTTGTGTGACCCATATAGCTTTGAAACTCCCAGCAGGGCGAATCAGTGACTAACTCAAGGCTCTGCCTTCTGCCCAGGCTTTCCTGGTCTCCACCACCCTGAAATAGGAGAAGATCAGGACCTTCTCAGGAATTAACTGGGCGCTAAGTCCTTTCCTGCCCACACACGCCAGCGGGACTCAGAGTTCATTCATTTGTATGCATTCATTCGACATATTTTCATTGAAAGTCTGCTGACAAACACCACCATGCTAGGCACTGGAAATACAATGGTGAGCAAGACATAGTCCCTGCCTCCAAGGAGCACACAGTGTACATACTAAGAGGCAATTCCAATATCCAGCACAAAGTGTCATAAGAAGGACAGGTAAGCTAGGAAGTTGTGGGGTGCAGCCAGAGGGGCAGAACTAGTGGGAGGCCCCCTGGGAGGAAGTACCACTCTCACCTCAGCACTCAGCACCCAGCACTTGCAAAGGGCCCACAGCAGGATGTCACTGCACAAGTACATTAAGGCTATGTGCAGGACAGGCAGCTCTGTAGTAGCCATGCAGGACTTTTAAGCCAGAAACTCACGCGACCTAAGTGCAGTTCCCAGCACAGTAATAATAAGTACTAACATTTCCTGAGCTATTGATATGTTCTAAACCTCTACATGTCATATTTGTCTGAATACCATAGACTGAGTAGTTTAAACAATAGAAATTATTTTCTCACAGTTCTAGAGCCTGGGAAATCTAACGTCAAGGGGCTGGCCAATTCTGTGCCTGGCAAGACCTCTCTTCCGGTTTGCAGAGGGATACCATCTTGCTGTGCCCTCACATGGCAGAGAGAGAAGGAGGGGAGAGCAAGCTGGTCTCTTCTAATAGGGACATTGATCCCACCGTGGGGGCTCCACGTTCACCACCTCACCTAATTACCTCCTAAAAGCCCCACCCCCAAATACCATCACATTGTGGATTAGGGCTTCAGCATAGGAAAGCTGGGGTGCACATTCAGTTCACAGCAATATTCATGGCATGCTCACAATAGTACTACAATAATACTATGAGGTTGGTGTTCCTGTTCCATTTTATACATGAGCTCTTGAGGCATCGAGGAGTCAAGCCATGAATCAGTAAACCCAGGATCTGAGCTCAGGCAGTCTGACCCCAGCTCCTATTCAGTCCTCTGGGCTCACTACCACACAGCGCAATGTCACACAGAATTTCATAACTGTTTGAGATATTTGGTAGCCACTTTTTCCCCTTCCCTGGCCCAATGTTTCTTAGCCCTGCTCCCTCTGGAATGATCTGAGAAGGTTTTTAGAAAGTTTACCCCAGAGAAATCAAACATATGTGCTCACAAAAACCTGTACATGGATGTTTACAGCAGCTTTATTTATAATAAGCAAATACTGGAAACAATCACTCTGTCATTCAAGAAGTGAGTGGATAAACTGGTAGGTATCATCATACAGTGGAATACTACTCTGCAATAAAAAGAGCTCTTGATACACACAACAACTTGAACAGCTCTCGAGGGCATCATGCTGACTGAAAAATGTCAACCTCAGGAAATTCACACACTGTATGATTCCATTTATATAACATTCTCAAAATGTTATGTAAAGTGACAGAATTAGAGAAGAACAGATTAGCGGCTGCCTGGGGTTGGGAACAGTAAGGTGTGGGGGCTGGGAGTGATTATAAAGGGCAGCAGGAAGGAGCCTTTCGAGGATGAAATATTTCTGTATCAATCTTGATTGTTGTAGTCACACAAATCTACACGAGATAAAATGACAAAGAATTATATACACATTGTGCCAATGTCAGTTTCCTGATTTTATGTACTATCATTACGTAACTATTGGGGGAACTGGATGAGGAGAACACAGGGCATCTCTGGACTTGTTTTCCAACTTATTTTTTTAAGAAAGAGTTATCTTTCTTTTTTTTAATATATTTTTATTGATTTCAGAGAGGAAGGGAGAGGGAGAGAGAGATAGAAACATCAATGATGGGAGAGAATCATTGATTGGCTGCCTCTTGCATGCCCCTTACTGGGGATCGAGCCTACAACCCGGGCATGTGCCCTGGACCAGAATCGAACCCGGGACCCCTCAGTCCACAGGCCGATGCTCTATCCACTGCACCAAACCAGCTTGGGCTCGTTTTCCAACTTTGTATGAATCTGTAATTATTTCAAAAGTGAAAGTTTTTTTTAAATGCCGATTCCTGGGCTTCACAGATTCTGATTTAATCAGCCGGGGTATCAGTATGTTTGCAAAGCTGCCAGAGTTGAGTGCCTCTGAGCCGGGGCCTGGCTCCTACCGTTGGAGGAGATATTTTGAGTTGAGACATTGTCTTCAAGAACCCCCTACTAGAATGTGAGAGGAAGCTTATGAGATTCCCTACCTGTCACCTGGCAGAGAACATGTCCCTGAGAGTCCAGGGCACCAGGCAAACCCTCATTACTTATGAGGGGAGGGAGGGATGTCCTAAAGCAAAAGGAATACATAATCAGCAAGTGGCAGCATCAAGTTTCCAATTCAGTCAATTGGCGGGGCTTCTTGCTGATGTTACCTCAGCAAGTCTGAGCCCAGATGCCCACAGATGGATCCCAGGTCCTGCATGAAGACTTTCTTCCCCTACTGGAGGCCCAGTTACCAGGTCCAGTTTCAAGGCCTTGTCTATTTAATCATTACCATGGTCTCCTAGGGAGGGTCGCTGAGTCCCAGATGGCCAACACTGATTTACCATGTGATAAACTGTCTCTGGGACAGATCTAATACAGAAAGGTGCCAAGCATGTTTTCACCACCTTGCAACCCTGTGTACGTTAACATTTTCAAAGGGGTTATTAAATTGGTATTGATTAAGTGCAGGTCAAGGAATCAAGCACTTATGCTTGGCAGCTGGCAGCTCAGGTTTCCGCTGAAAGACTCCAAAACCTCCGAAAGAGATTCAAGTCAAAAAAGGAAATAGATATTGAGCGTCTGAAGCTCCCCCGTTTCCCTGGGACCACTAGCGAGATGGGAGCCACGTGTGCCCCCACATTAACACAGCGGCCACCCACGGAGCCTCCTGGGCAGCTGCGAGAGTGGAGAGTCCTGGAATGCATTTTCTGGTAGCTGCATCTGGGTAAGTGGCAGACTTCCTGGCTGCCTCTTTTTCTCTTTTATAGCCTCTTGGCTGTCTGTGTGCAGAGAGGTTCCAGCAGCTGGGGACCCGCCTTGGGGCGGATTTGGGGTCGGAGTCCCTGATGAGCTGCTTTGTTCTCTTAAACATTATTGTCATCCAACTCACCTATTACTGTGAATAATTTGCTAATTTTGGCCATAAAAACAAATTCTTAGACAACCTCCAGTAATGTGTCTTTTTATGTCGATCAGGGAGTTTTTTCCTGCCTTCTCTTTGTTTGATATGGAAATGAGCCTGATAGCTTTAGAGCCAGCCAGGAGCACAGGAGAGAAAGAAAAGTATGTCCACCATAAAGGTGGCTTCTGCCCTCCTCTGCAAGTCTTTGAAGACTAGTTAGTGGGAAACAAAGACTCAAGATAGATAAACATCAAATTAGAATTCCTCACGGGTGTGCAGGAATACACTCTGGGTGTCTAAAACACATATTCTGTAGCACACGTTGCCGAATACTGTTATTTATGAATCATCCGTGACAAAGCTTCCTTGTGAAAGGAATTAACTGGATTGAAAAAGTAAAGTCTTCATAAATCATGTGAATCATCTGGGTCCACAGTCTTGTGGTTCTGGTCAAGGAAGATTTGCCTCCAAATATCCAGGCCCAGGGCAACTGCAGACAAATGAAGCTGTGTCCAGGCACAGGTGTTCCTATTGTAGGCTTCCCCTTTCTGTTCTCTCCTGCATTAATTCTCCCCTTTTTAGCAACCCACCTGTTTTGCTTGCTCCCCACCAGCAACAAGAAAGGTTCTGATGAAATCACTTGTTGAAGGGTTGGTTGATTATACTTTAATAGGCAGAGTGTCAGTCAACGTGTTACTCTAACCAGACATTTGCAATTTAAAACTTCCAGCCTCCGTCCTATTCTCAAGCTTTTCAAGCATCAGTGGACAGGTGGGGGTGAGGGGACAGTGGAGGACTTCCTGACTTTTCACTAAACTCAGTGATTGGAGAAGGTGGGCGTGAAGGCAACTTGATGTAGCTGCTCTAGGGCAGAGGGAGTTGCAGTTATTATTCCCCGGCCTCTTTTAAAGCCTGGCTGTTTTCACCATCATGTAGTTCCCATCTGGCTCCTCTCTTTC
>NW_006293001.1:9675076-9676660 GCF_000327345.1 Myotis davidii
CCTCCCCTCTCTCCCTCTTTTCTCTTTCTCCTCGTCCCTCCCTTTCTCCAATTTCACTGCTCTACTCCTCTTTCCCGTGGCTCTGGCTACATTCCCAGGTACACATTTTATTTCCCAGCACAACTGATGGTACTTTCCCTTTCCCTTCTACCTAATGCAATTTAACCCTTCTTTTATTGTTTAAATATATTTTTATTGATTTCAGAGAGGAAGAAAGAGGGAGAGAGAGATAGAAACATAAATGGTGAGAGAATCATTGATCGGCTGCCTCTTGTGCATCCCACACTAGGCATCAAGCCACAATCCAGACATGTGTCCAAACCGGGAATCAAACTGTGATCTCCTGGTTCATAGGTCAATGCTCAATCACTGAGCCATGCTGGCTGGGCATAACCCTTCTTTTAGAATATCAGGAAATGAAGTCCCTCATCTCCTGTACTGAAAGCCTGAGTTCTGTCCCAGACTCCAACACTAACCTGCTGGGTAACCTTACATGAGTCACAACTTCTCTGGGCCTCTGCTTCCACATCTATAAAATAATAGATTGGATTCAAGGCCAGTCTCTATCCTAAAATTTTATGGTCCTATAAGCAGAAACAAGAAAGCAAGAAAGCAAGGAAGAAAGAAAGAAAGAAAGAAAGAAAGAAAGAAAGAAAGAAAGAAAGAAAGAAAAAGAAATTGTCTCTCATTTCACAGGTGAAGAACATGGGGCCCAGAGTGGTCAAAAGCTTTGCCCAGGATCACACAGCTATGCCTGTGTGCATGCACAGGGGCTGAACTTATTATTTTGCAATCAAAAAAGGAAAGTTAGAGAGCTCCGTGTTTCCCTGGACTGCTTTTATAAGAAAGTAGTGATAATTCTTCAAATTATGCCAAGAGAGCAGAGCAATGTCTATTTTTGTCAATTATGCATTAGGTTCGAAAAGAACAAAACACACAGGTATTTTATATAGTTCTCCCTTTTAGATTTAAATTTAAGCCATCATATTCTTAAGGTGAGGTCTGAAGAGTAACACCATCATTATAACAAACTAGAGGCCTGGTGCACGATTTCGTGCACGGGTGGGGTCCGGCCAGCCTGCTCCGATCCTGGGCCAATCGGGCTGGGCTGACCGGGGGTAGGGGCCATGGTGGTTGGCCAGCTGGCTCCACCCCCTGGTCAGACTCCTGGTCCAGGGGACAATTTGCATATTAGCCTTTTATTATATAGGATGACATGGAAAGTTATTAAAACCCTCTCCTGGTTCTAGGGTGAGAGTCCATGGCCCCACCCGCCTAGCAGGTGCTTCCTGATAAAGAAAGACAAAGCCCCTTCCCTCAACAAGCACACCAGAGCGGGAGTTGAGTAGGGTCACCTACCTGCCTTGGGCCAGATGTCTCAGGCTGGCATTTTGCTTTACCTCTACCCAAAGGCATTTATCTGAAGTGCTTCAAATAGTGCTGAGACCTGAGGGCACCTATTTATTTGTTTATTTATTTATTTATTTATATTGATTCTAGAGAGAGAGGAAGGGAGAGAGATAGACACACATTGATTTGTTGTTCCACTTATTTATGTATTCATTCATTGTTTTTTGTATGTGC
>NW_006293001.1:9676865-9688229 GCF_000327345.1 Myotis davidii
TTATGTAAGGAATAGCACATCGGGTAAATGGCCTCCACGGCTTTGCTGGCACATGCGCAAAGCCATGGTCTTCAATGGTCTTCATTGTCCCTGCTCCTGGGCCATAATTGGCACTTGGTAATGCTTATCAAATTGAAGGATTGAAATCAAAGGGCAACAGATATTAGAATCTGATTCAATAAACCAACTAAAATTAGGCTTTTATTTTTTAGTGTTGTTGTTAATGCTCACGCAAAATTCAAATCTTGTGTGAATTTTGGGACACCCTATATAAACATCATCAAAGCTCTTCCCTTAATGAGGCTTGTAGAAGGCTGTGTTCACGGACACAGTGAATCTACCACATGCTTAATGACTGCACTTTATTATACAAGAGAAAATTTAGGTGGTTGATTTTTAAATCTCCCTCTCTCTTTCTCTTCAGCACATACACACAATGTAGTCTCATTACGTAGTATATGATTTCAGAGTTTAGTTTTATGTATTTTATTTGTATGAACTTAATACTGTCATACTTTAATAATTCTAATATTAGAGATAAGATGCCAACAAAATAAATTTGTTATAAAACTGAAAAAAAATTGGAGGGACTGATAATAACCTTTTCTAACTGAACAGAATTTTACAAATCTAGTAGCTGTCTATTCCCATGTCCTTCTTGGTCAGAGAAGAGACACTCAGAAGGAAATCCATCCTTCCAACTCTCCCATCCACACTCGTCTTGTATACTTGTCTCATCTATCTCCTTTTATTCATCCTCTCTATATGTCCAAACCATCTCTGCATTCCTTTCTCAGTCCTCGACACTACATCTTCTTTCACTCCACAGCGTTCCCTAAAATTAACTTAATAAACTTTACTTAAAGTTTTAAGTCTTCGTTAAAGTATAGGTATGTTGAATAAAACTTGATATCATACTTAATAATGATATTATTTATTGATAAAATTAAATTCCTTACAATTTATCGGCCGAAAACCGACTTCTGCACATGGGCCACAAAGTTTCAATCACACTGTACGTGCGTGAACGCACATGGTATTTTGTGGAAAAGCCACGCTCAAGGGGCCAAAGAGCCGCATGTGGCTCGCGAGCCGCAGTTTGGCGACCACTGGCCCAAGAGATTACATATTGATGAAGACATATGATTCGTGTTGTTTGTTGAATGTTTTACTATAAACGGCCCTAAGAGGTCATTTACCCCAAACCCCTTAGTACACACGCTTCCTTTAACTCGATAAAAATTTAAATCCACATACCATATATAGAACAAGGTACTATAACAGTAAAACAAAAAACAAAAAAACACTATATGCATCTGTAATTTCATGGCCTTAGATTACATGACCTTCCAAATATCATTCAAATCAAAGTTGAAAAATTGCAGTTTAAGGTTCTTTGGGAAAGGAGAGATTAATTGGAAAAGGGAAAGCTAAGAAGGCTTCTTAGAGTAGTGCTGTCCAATAGGATGTGGCGACTGAGCATTGAAATGTGAATAGTGAGACTGAGGAACTGAATTTTCAGTTTAATCTGTTTAAATTGCCACAGGTGGCTTTCAGCTACCATATTGGACAGCACAGTCTTAGAGGATGTGAGGTTGGAGCTGGACTTTAAGGGAGGATAGGTAGGAGTTTGATAGGAGTTTTAGTTAGAAAATTAAAATTTCATGCAGAAGGCAGTGCTTATATAAATTCATGGAAGAAGGAGCGCTTCAGGCATGGCTAAGTGAAGACCTGCTATCTGGTAAGATTGGAATTAAAAGTGGGTAACAGGTTAAAGTAGGAGAAAAGGTGCGGAAATTCAAAACTATGTGGTATCTTGAATGCAAGCCTGGAGAACACACACTTATTAACTCCATATTCAGTGGGGAGACACTTACAGTTTTTGAGCATGATAAAAATATAAGCTGCTTGGTGTTTCAGAAAGGTAATCATCAGATAACGTGCAATATGGATGTGAGGGCTGTTTTGATGACCTCTTGTTGTATAACGAACAACCCTACAGGTAGTAGAATTACACAGCAGCCATTTTATCGTGCTTGTGGGTTTTCTGGGTCAAGAATTTGCACAGAGCAGAAAGGATGGTTGACCTCTCTGCTCCATGATGTCTGGTACCTCAGCTAGGGTGACTCAAACAGCTGGGGCTGGAACCACCCTCCGGCTTCTTTACCCTGGGCTGGGGTGACTCCAAGGCTGGCTCCAGCCGGAACTGCTGACCAGAGCAGCTATATTAGCCTCTTCTTTGTCTTGGGCTTCTCACAGTTGGTTTCCAAGAGGGAGTATTACAGTGGAGCATCTGGAGAGTGCGCATTCCAAGGGAATCAGGTGGAAGCTGCTTGGCTTTACTGACCTAGCCTCACAAGTCACTTTTGCCGAATTCTATTGATCGTCAGTGAATTATTAAGGCCAGATTGTGGGGATGAGAGATATTGTTGGAATTATCTCTGGAAAATACAACCTGCCACAGAAGCCATAAAATGGAAAATGGAGGTGAGAAAAGAAAGGAAAAGTAAGAATTGGGTGACAGCGTGGAATTAGAACCAGCAGTGATGGAAGGGGGAGTGAAGAAGGAGGAAGCCCAGATGACTGTGAATCTGAACCAACTTTAAAATGCCCAGTCAGAAATCTGGGAAAGATTAGTTGGTTTGGAAAGTGGGAAAGGGGCTGTTTCCTGGGGATGTATTTATCTTGGCGATCTGGTGGGGCATTCTTGAGGGGATATCAAGGAGGGCAGTTAGTAATTCAGGGCTAGAGCTCAAAAGAAAGGTCAAAGTTAAAGCTGGAGACAGATTTGGGAGTCAGGAGAGACAGAGATGATCAAGGGATTGCATGTGGTAGGAATTCAATAAATATTGATTGACATAATCCATTGTAGCTGGGATCCAAATTAATGTTTGTAATGAGAAGGGGGGAAAAGCACATCAGTCTTTGGGGAATTTCCTAAAGGGGAAGTATGGGGTCCAGGAATGGGGACCAGGAATTCAAGTGAAGCAATTTCATAATCAGCAAATGTAGTACTATTTGGATTGCCTCATTCTCTGGTTTTAGTTACCTTTGGTTAACTATAGTCCAAAAATATTAAATGGGAAAATTCCAGAAATGAACAATTCATACATTTTAATTTTTGAGCCACTCTGAGTAGCATGATGAAGTCTTGTGCTGTCCTACTCTGTCCCACACAGGCATGACTCATCCCATGGCCCCATATACCACACTGTGTACACTCCCACATTAGTCATTTGGCAGCCATCTGTTATCGGATTGACTATAATGGTACCACAGTACTTGTGTTTAAGTTACTCTTATTTTACTTAGTAATGGCCCCAAAGCTCAAGAGTAGTGATGGCTGGCAATTTGGATATACATAAGAAAAGCTATAAAGTGCTTCCTTTAAGTGAAAAGATGAGTACAGTACAATAAATATTTTGAGAGAGACCACATTCATATAACTTTCATTACAGTATATTGTTATAATTATTTGATTTCATTATTGGTTATTATTAATATCTTACTGTGCCTAATTTATAAATTAAACTTTATTATAGGTATGTATGTATAATATTATATACTAGAGGCCCAATGCATGAAAATTCGTGGAAGAGTAGGCCTTCCTTCCTTCTGGCTGCCGATACCGGCTTCCCTCAGGCACCTGGGACCCAGGCTGGCTTCCTTCCAGCCCCAGCTTCGTCAGGAAGGACGTCCAGGATGACGTCCAGAAGATATCCAGTCTAATTAGCATATTACCCTTTTATTATTATAGATAGTATTTATTGGGTTTGGTACTATTTGTGGTTTTAGGCATCCACTGGAGGTCTTGGAATATTTCCCCTACAGATAAGGGGGGACTACTGTATACATAGTTATCAAAAGGTGGGGTACATGGAAGAAGTGGCATGATTCTGAAGCTGGGTAGATGTCATGGTGGCTTCCCAGTAGGCAAGCAGCTTTCTGATTCCGCAGCCTCCTGTCCCAGGGGGAGCAGTGATTCCCTTGCCAACCTAGGTCTGTAGTGTGGCTTTGGGAGTCATTCCTGAAAGCGCAGCTGAGACTGCTTCTTCCGCTCTGGAAATCTGTAAGACATTGAATGCCTTGTCACAAGTCTCTTTCTGCTGAAACTAGGTGGAATGGCTTCAGTTCACTGTAACTGAATCCTGACCGACACAGTAAGCAAGAGATCCTGGTGTAGGTCTTGGAACCCTTTGTAGCAGCCAACTAAGAGAACCTCAGAAAAATAACTAATGAGAAAGAAAAAGTTAGAGAGCGAAAATGGAGCAAATGGAGAGGGGGATTAGTGCTGGTCCTCTGAGTGATTTTGCAGAAGAAGGCACAGAGTAAGAACAGTTCCAACTAGAGACTAAACCACAATCCTACAACCACCCCCTCCCTCAAATGGGCATCGTTTCTCCAGACTAAAAGACCAGTGGATAAGACTCTTGCCAAAACTAGAGGAAGTAGAGGTGACATTTTAGATAGAACTGGGGTCATGCAGAGATCTCATATTTGTGTTAGTCTGTCCTCAGCTGGACCCTTAAAGATATTGGACTAATATTTACCTATTTCCTTAAAATTGGAGCCTTAAAACTTCCAAGGTAAATAGATGAGTTTTTATGGCCCTGGTGGCTTGGGTGAGGGTAAACGGGGAGAAAAGAGTACTCTGGAAGTGAAAGAAAGGATCTTGGATCTGGACTATAATCCTTGAGGCAAAAACCTACCTTTCTCTTTGAGTAAAACAGATAGCAAATCCCCAGGGGAATTGACATTTTCACTGCAAGGCAAATAACAACCTACAATGTGGCCAATAATTATTCCAGACTTCTTATTTAATAATATCACTGCAGCCCACATACCCATTTGGTTGGTTTTCCAGTAATAGAAAGAGATTTGCATTCACTTAGGGAATCTACTGTGATGGTTAAAAGAGTCCCTGGAGTAACATTACCTGGATTTAATTCCAGTTAACAAGAGGAAAGATCTTGGGCAAATTACCTGACCCCTCTGTGCTACCATTTCCCCATCTATAAAATAGGGTTAGTGGGAGATCAGTAAGATCCATAGTATTATCATTGGCAGAAGCATCACAGTTCTCCAGCCATAGTCATATAAATACACTCTGAATGTAAGACCTGTGTGTGCACACACAGGACACAAGCTGCGGTCACCCAACAGACTACTACCAGCAAACGAGAGCAGACCCTAGTGCAAACTCGTGACCTCACCAGCACTCTCTGCTGCAGCCTAAGTTAGCCAACCCCACCTCCTTCCAACCAAGGGTACTGGATTTGGAGAGTTGGGAATGGAGGCGGGTCAAGAGTTTATTTGCACTTCTTGCAATACACACAGGATCTTTATTAGACTTACATTCAAATAATTTTCCTATATATTAATGCACATTTTAATTTTATTGCTATATCTAGATCAAATTTCCAGAAATCTATGTGTAAGATTATTGTTTAACTTAAAAGAAAGTTTTATCGGTTTCATCTCTTTTAAGGGATGCCACCACAAATAGGTAATAGGACACGAAGAATCTTTCCTTTCAATATGCATGTTCCTACAGCACTATAGAAATAATACGTGCAAGACTCAGTCCTTTCACCGTGTTGTGTGAGCTCGGGAAGCCATCGCACTTCCTTGGGCCTCACTTCCTTCATCAGCCCTCAATATCCTCCCCAGGATTCTGTGACCCAACTATGGCTCCCCTATGATTTCTCTCTTCCTAAGTCCTGGAATTCAAACTCCCCCAGGGCAGGGCACAGCTTCTTTATCTCAGGGGCCCTCCAGTGTGCCTGTGTTCACCTGGGCAGATGTCTCTGCACTCTGTAAGGATTCCAGTCCTTGTGCCTAGGAAGAAAGATGGAAGATGAAACCACAGAATGGTACCTTGAGCTCTGCAGGCTCCTCCATGACCTTCAGTCCTTGGGCTTCTCTGTGCCTTTATGTCTTCTGACATCAAGTGGTTCTTGTCACAAATCAAAACACAGGGTCATTTTGAACATGAACATTAATGGATAAACCAAATAGGAAAAGATATGCTGACTAAAGGAAGGTTGGCACTATCTTCTCCTAAGGTATGCCTTTTGTAAGGGGGCTTTGCCTGTGCTTACAGATTGCTCATATCCGTGGCAGTGCTTTGAAATAAATTTTATATGCCCCCAAAGCATGTTTACTTGGGGACCTCCCTCCTCCCGCCCCACATGACAGCCACACAGCAGGACATGAGGACAGCCCTTCTTCTTACAAGATAAGAAGGTTAGGAGAGGGGCTGCATTCTTGTTGGAGGAAGTCCACATGCCTGCAGAGTGGATAAAAGGCAGGAACTAAGTGTGTGAGGCTTGAAAGTGATCAAGTAAAAACCTAGGACAAGCCTGGCACAGCAGATACAAGCATCCTGATTTGCAGACAGTTTCCAGCTACACTTTTATGTGGGACACCCTACCTCACTCTCAGCAATGACTTCACCTTGTACTTTCAAATGCATGAATAGGAAGCTTCCCCCTTGAGTTTCCTTTGGGGTCACCCTAGTCAGACGGTCTCTCCTGCAGTTATACCTGCTTGCTTCTCTCTGCCAGGGAAGAAGAGGTTACTCTCCTCATTAGAGAAAGCCTTCCCACCACTGGTGCAACCCCCAGTTTCTACCAACCATCCCCTTCTCCTAACATTTCCTTTTCACCACATCCTAAAACACAAAACACGTTCGCCTTGAGCCTGCTATCTGTCCTAGCTGCTTCTGAACTTGTGATCTACTTCCTGGCCCCACCTCAGTTCTGAAGCTGGGTTCTCCTGAAGCAAATGAACTTTCTGTTTCTTACTGCCCTTCCCTCTACCCCTTCACTCCTCCCGCTACCCTTGGACATGTCCATTGGTCTTGATCATTCTCCTACCTCCACTTTTTTTGTTTCTTCTTACCTCTCTCTTTTTCCTTTGGCTGTTTTAACGGCTCTTCTCCCTCTGTTCATCTTATAATTGGGGTTCTCCTACCCCCAATTCTGTTGTAGCATCTATCTATCTGATTGATTTCCACTCGCTCCCATGTGCTCACTTACTCAGCCATCAGCACTTACCAAAGGCTCACAAGTCCTTATCTCTGAGAGCCCGATTGCACTCTTGCACGGCCCACTTCCCACATTCCCAGCCTCCTGCAAACATTTCCAGCCCACATCTTAGACTCAACAGCCCCAAACTGAATTCAGTACTTCTACTTAACTCTAACCCATCTCACTTCCTTCTTCTCCCACTTTTGTCAGCAACTGAATTATTCTTGCTGCCTCACAGGCTAAAACCTCAGAGTACTTTTGATTTTTTTTAACAGCTCTACCACAATACAATCATGTATCTTATAATTCAGCCATTTAAAGTGGTTTTTGGTATAGCCACAACGCTGTGCAACCATCATCAAATCAGTTTTAGAATATTTCATCCCCACCCAAAAATACATAAATAAGTAAACCTGTACTCATTAGCCATTATTCCCTATTCTGCCCTCCCCACATCCCCTCGCAACTATTAATCTACCTTGTCTCTGGATTTACTATTTGACATTTTATATAAATAGAAACATACTACATGTGATCTTTTGTGACTAGTTTCTTTCACCTAGCATTATGTTTTCAAAATTCATCCATGCTGTAACAGTTACGTATCAGTATTTTATTCCTTTTTACAGCTGAATAATAGTTCATTGTATAAATGTAACATGTAACACATTTTATTTATTCATTCATCAGTTGATGGGTTTTGGGTTGTTTCTACCTTTTGGCTATTATGAATAATGCTGCTATGAACATTCATGTACAAATTTTTGTGTGGATATATGTTTTCAATTATCTTTAATATATACATAGAATCAGGATTATAACTTCATGTTTCACATTTTGAGAACTACCAAATTATTTTTCAAAGTGGCTGCACCATTTTATATTTTTACCAGCAGTAGGTAACAGTTCAATTTCACCATATCCTTGTCAACACTTATTATCTTTTTCATTATAACTATCCTAGTAGGTATGAACTGGTATCTCATTGCAGTTTTTTTTTAAAACATTGTAACAGTTACGTATCAGTATTTTATTCCTTTTTACAGCTGAATAATAGTTCATTGTATAAATGTAACATGTAACACATTTTATTTATTCATTCATCAGTTGATGGGTTTTGGGTTGTTTCTACCTTTTGGCTATTATGAATAATGCTGCTATGAACATTCATGTACAAATTTTTGTGTGGATATATGTTTTCAATTATCTTTAATATATACATAGAATCAGGATTATAACTTCATGTTTCACATTTTGAGAACTACCAAATTATTTTTCAAAGTGGCTGCACCATTTTATATTTTTACCAGCAGTAGGTAACAGTTCAATTTCACCATATCCTTGTCAACACTTATTATCTTTTTCATTATAACTATCCTAGTAGGTATGAACTGGTATCTCATTGCAGTTTTTTTTAAAATATGTTTTGATTTTTAGAGAGAAAGGAAGGGAGAGGGATAGATAGAAACATCAATGAGAGAGAAACATCATGGATCGGCTGCCTCCTGCATGCCCCCTACTGGAGGTTGAGCCTGAAACCTAGGCATGTGCTCTGACCAGGCATCAAACCAGTGACCTCTTGGTTCAGGGGTTGACGCTCAACCACTGAGTCACACCGGCCTTGCTTAATTGCAGTTTTGATTTGTATTTCAGTGATGGCTAATGATGCTGAGTACCTTTTCATGTGCTTACTTGCCTTTTATATATCTTCTTTAGAGAAATGTCTAGTCAAATCCTTTGCCTATTTTTATTTGGGTTAGGTGTCTTTTTATTGTTGAGTTGCAAGAGTTATTTATACATTATGGGCATGTCTCCAATTAGATACAAAATTTGTAAATATTTGTAAATATTTGTGGGTTGTTCTTTTCACTTTCTTGATGGTATCCTTTAAAGCACAACATTTTAAATTTTAGTAGCATTAATGTATCTATTTTTTTCCTCTTTGTCACTTGTGCTTTTGGTGTATCTAAGAAAGTGTACCAAGATCATGAAGATTTATTCCTATGTTTTCTTCTATGAGTTTTATATTTTAACTCCTAAATGTAGGTCTATGACCCACTTAGAGTTAATTTTTAAAAATATTTGTATTGATTTCAGAGAGGAAGGGGGAGAGAGAGAGAGAGGTACAAATATCAATGATGAGAGAGAACCAGTGATTGGCTGTCTCCTGCACGGCCCACACTGGGCATGTGCAACGTGGGCATGTGCCTTGATCAGGAATCGAACATGACCTCCTGGTTTATAGGTCAATGCTGGCTGGGCTTAGAGTTAATTTTTATGTAACGTATAAGGAAGATGTCCAACATCATCCTTTTACATGTGGATATCCAGTTGTCCCAGCACCATTTGTCAAAAGAGGGATATGTTTTATTTTTCCTTTTGTTTTATCTCTCATTCCAACCTATCATCAAGTTTTGCTCTTTTTCCCTTTAATATATCTACCACCTTTTCACTATCAGGCCAATTTCCAATCGAAGCCTTCACAATCTCACACCTACCTGACTGCATCTGTGTCTATCCTTCCAGGCTCTCAGCAAAAAAAATTAAGAAAGAAAGAAATGGAATTGAATTCCTGTAATTCACCTGCTCCAGAGCCTATAACAAATCCCTACTACATACGGCATCAGGGCCAAGCAACTCTCCCTGATTTCTCTAATCTGACCCCACCCTGTCTACACCAGCAAATCGAAGATGTACAACTTTATCTTCCATGTTTATTCAACTCCTCACTGAATAGGGGGTTCCCTTTCCTTGCTGTCCTTCCCCCGCTTCATCATCTTCCTGTCCATGTGCCCCATTAAAATCCACATAGGTCCTTAAAGGCTCCTCCAAGCCCCAGCTCCTTGATAAATGTCCCTTAACTGCTCCAGCTCTCACCAGTACTCTCCTGGGTCCCTGCTGCATGTGTGTGCTCTGTAGCACCAATCACTGTGCAAATGACAGTGGTACACAGAATTTCATCCCACCACCCAGCACTGATGAGCAGTTATTGAGCAGCTACTGAAGTTCACAGCACTGTGCAGGCATGACACATTTCATGCAAGCACCATTTCCTCCTGCCATCAAATGGGGGAATCCAATAGGATAAGATAAAAGATGCTCCTAGATCTAGAATTCCACTCCTCCATCCATGCTATATTGACTCAATTTTGAAGTTTAAGCTTAAAATTAACTTCAAATTTCCAGTGGAGGGAACGTTCCAAAACTAAGCCCGTGTTTCCAAAGATCCCAGTATTATAATTTTTTTGCCACCAAACTCACTGGGCCTATTAGTGATAGAGCCCCTGTTTAGGGTATCTGTGACTGGGTCTGCAGCTCAAACTGCAAGACGGCTCCAAATCTCTAAGTTAATTTAGAGAGTATGAGATTACAACCCCTCCCCCACCCCCACCCCCATCCCCATTTAAAAAATCTTTCAAATTGAAGAGGCAAAGTTTGATCCCTTCCTTGAGAGCGGAGAACAATAGGAGCTTTCTGCTCTGGTGCTACTTCAAAGGGTTGCAGTGTGACTGCTCTCAGAATACTTGGTTGTAATGACTAAAGAAACGCACAGGCATCCTCCTGCGACGCACAGCCCCGTGAGCACCAGGGAAACTCTGCCCCCTTTCTTACCAGCACTTTAATAAAGCAACGAGTGGTGCTTGTAAGTAGGCAGGTGCAGGAAACTGGAAGGTTAGGCCTTTGGCAGAGAGTGGGCAAGATCTGGGCATTTAAGCAACACCCTGCTGTAAAGATCCAAAGAACTAAGAATTAGTTGAAATGACCTAAATAATTGGGGTGGGGGTGGGGGTGGGGGAATCAACTGGAGCTGGTTTACTGGATTGATTCCAGAGGCATGATTCCCTGGTTGCTGCAAGGAAATGCCTGAGGCAAGATACCAGGCTCGGTCGCAAACTAGCAACCAGGAGTTCCCAGCAAACACTTTTCTTTCTGGAGTGGATGCCCAAGCGCTCAGAGCAGGTCCAGCCATCGCGCGAGGGCCTCCGCGGAGTCACCTACCCGCCTCCTGCAGGTGGTATCCGGTCAGCGCTCGCCGCCCGCCAGCGAAGCAACAGCGTGGCAAACTTCCCACCTCGGACGCCTGCTGCTTGGAGAGCAGCGGAGTGGGGCTCCTCGGCACCAGCGGCTGCTATACAACCTCCCCGCGGCGCCCGGGTTAAAGTTTGCGCCCTATTCGCCGACCTCCCTCCCCCTCACCTCCGCCCTGGGCACCACGGAGGAGTTCCTGGGCCCTCCTGTGCACAAACACCCACCAACAGAAGAAAGCCCATTAAGTCTTCCCTCCTGTGAACTCGCACCCCAACGGATAGCTCTTTGAACTGACCCCCCCCCC
>NW_006293001.1:9688406-9690385 GCF_000327345.1 Myotis davidii
AGCAGCCACAGCTCTTACCGGCGCGGGGATTTGTGTAACGCCACTGACATTTGGCCTTGATACCTGTGTCTCCTGGTGGTGACAACAAATTCCTAAAATAAACGTTGTACTTTGATCTCCCGGCATTGCATTTTTTAATGGTCGCTGCGAACATTACTTCATTAAGAGTAAGTTTTTCAGGAGCACGGAACGCAAAGGGCGGGAGGCTAAACAGCAGTTTGTAACAGTCTCTCCAGACTCCAGTTGGCGCCTGGGAGGGCTGGAGTCCCGGCGGGTTTTCACAAATGGAGATGAGGCGCAGAGCAAGGATTTCCAACACTCAACACAGAGCCTACTGTGCATTTCCCAGCACTGTCCTAAGACTTGGCATATGTCAAATCATGTAAGCCTACGCACTGCACAGGTGAGCACTACGATAGCCCCCATTTCACACATTGGGAAACCAAAGCACAAAAAGACTTGAGTAACTTGCTTATCGAAGTTATCAACTAGAAAGTGGAAATCTGGGTTCAGATTTTCAGAGTCCGAGCTCTTAACCCAAAGCCACCACTCTGCTTCACTGGTGGAGGTTTCTTGGCTAAGTGGAGGCATCTCAGAGAAAAAGTGCTCTCCTATAACAACCAAGAGTGTGTGGATTGGCCTTTCTTGCCTTTTGGTCACAATAGGGAACAGATTCGGCAAGTGCGAATGCCTCCAATCTGCTTGGCCCAGCCTCCCGGGGACAGGGGGTGTCGGAGAGCTCAAAAGATTTCAAAAGGACACACGCTAAGGGACTAGACCGCTGCCCAGTGCGGACTGGTGCCGGCAGGGCTGTGCGCCCCGCGACTCCCTGGCCTCTGACTTGTATCCGGAAAGGGGCTCCTACTGGTCCCAGGCTTCGCGGAGACTCGACCCCTAGACCGAGCGTGGAAAGGGGTAAGTTTGCCCGGCCTCAGATCAAAGCACTAAGTCCCTTCCTTTCCCCTCTCCCAGAGCACCCAGACCTCGTCACCGAGCCGTGTCGTCACTGCTCAGAGTTCCCGGGGTGACACCTTGCTGGAGAGATGAGGGGCCTGCAAGGACGGGACGTGCAAAGTGCTCGGTACTTGGGGCACTTCCGGCCCATTTGTCTCAAGCAAGACGTTTCTTTTCGCTGATGGGCCCTGGACATGGGGAATTGGGCCTGATGGGGTGGTGTCCGGCCCCTTGGTAAATGCAGAGGGCACCCACATACTACCGCCCAGACTCTGAATCCGAAGCCCGCTGGAGTTCCGTCACCCTATCCGTCCTCTCACGTCAGTCCCGCCACAGAGTGGTACCCGGGAGGACTATGCGCTGGAAGGCTGCGGGCGAGAGGACTCAGAAGATCCCTGCTCCGCCCTGGACCAGGGAGAGGACCTCGTTCTGCGGAGAGGCCGGCATGGGTCTGGGTCTACCAGGCCCAGGAGGCCCAGCAGCCCCAGCTACCCGCTGGAGGCCTCCGAAGCTATTCCCAGCCCTAATCCTTCTAGTGCAGTGGGGACCCCGCGGCTCCCCGCCCGCCTCTTCCTCATCCCCTCCCCCCGTCCCCAAGAGAGCAGATCCAGGTGTCTGTACAGCCCCCGCAGGGTCCGCCTTGCACTCTTGGTCGGAGGGAGGCAGGTGTCGGACTGTCCCTCCTCGGCTGGGCGTGGAGGGCCAGCGAGGGTTGGGGGGGAGGGGTACACACCTAGAGCATTTCCCTGACCCCGGGCAAAGCACGCCCCGCTCCCGAAGAACTTTCTTTTCTTTCCAAAGGTAATGAGAACAACCTTTTTAACGGACTTTTCTTTCCGATTAGAGGACTATGTATTTGTCCTGGTGCGTGCTATTGTAGTTTGTTCAACAACAAAAGGCTTCCTCGGCCGCGCCTTACTAGTACTTTACCGAGTAGAGTTCCCGGGTAGGTCTGTGCGGCTCGCAGCAGCGCGCACTCCGGTAGCAGGGCTGGGGGGTAGGGGGCGGGGAGGGGGGGAATTACC
>NW_006293001.1:9690452-9690758 GCF_000327345.1 Myotis davidii
GGAGGGGGGGAATTACCAGCACCGTGGGGGGCTTTTGGTGGGGCCTAATAGCGAGCCTCCTCCCACTGCGGGGTCCGGGGCTGCGGGCCTGGAGAGAGAAGGTCTAGAGAACAGCATTTCTTCCTTCGGGTGTATACTCTGGGTTGCTCGGCTTTGGGAGTAAACGCGTGGGCACGGTGTTTTCCCCAGACTATTTGCAAAGTTGTGGCCCTAGAAAACTTCCAGGTCGCCAGTAGGAAGGGCTCAAGAGGGCCCAGGAGCTTGTCAGGCGGGCGGCCCTGAAGTGTGCGCGCCACCCACTGCGGC
>NW_006293001.1:9691526-9692521 GCF_000327345.1 Myotis davidii
TGCCTGCCGTGGGGTCTCCATGCCTCGGCTGCGCCCTGCTCGGCAGCCAACCGCCGGCAAACTGTAGCCATGGCCGCCGTTGCCGTCCTCCGGAACGACTCCCTGCAGGCCTTCCTCCAGGTCAGGGCTGGGCTCGGAGGGGGCGAGGGAAAGGTGGGAGGGGCGGGTCTCGATTTCCCCCGGTACTCTGCGTACCCTGAATCTCAAAAGGAGCCGTGCGCCGTGGATGTCGCTGGAGTCAGACTTAGTGGGGGTGCCCACGCCAACTTCGCACCTAACCTTGGTGTCAAGAGTGTGGCCTTTGGGGGAGGGACGCGCGGGTCCGGTGGTGATGGTATGGGGGTGCCTCTGGCTGAGAACAAGGCCCTAGCTGACCCAGCTGGGCCCCCCTGCTGATTTCAGCCGGGGGCGGGGGAGGGGGCAGGGGAGGAGCCCGAGAGTAGCGTGGAAACAGCTTAAAAGATGAGAGGGCGGGAGTAGGGGCAGTCCGGCTGTGGGTGTTTCCAGGCCCTTTCTGACCGCGGAACCGGGAATCGCGGGTCGGATCCCGCTCCCCTCCCACTCCGTGCCTGGTTCCTCTAAGACTGGGTGGCGTCTCCGTGAACCAAGTACAGTAACTTAACAGGAAGCCCTCGTGCGCCCCGCGTGCAGGTAGCGCAGGCACCAAAAGTTTCCCGGGATTTATCTGAGGATAGGCTTCATAAGGAAACCTACATTGAATTTCAGTCTCAGTATATATTCCTTCACCCCTTAACATATCCCAGGAAATATTGACATTATTATCCCTGTTTCTCCTAGCCTGATCTTTAGATTGCTCTTCAAATTCAGATTTCCACAATAGGTAATCTCTTACTGACAAGCAGGCCTTAGCGATCATCCTCCAATCATTTGGAGGAATAGCCTCCAACGCTATCTGATCAAGCATTGCAATGGTAAATGGAGCAGTACTACCATATTGAGCACAAGCAGTCTTTAACTCCTTCAAGGTCATGGCC
>NW_006293001.1:9692996-9714191 GCF_000327345.1 Myotis davidii
GAAGCAGCACGTGTGCCACGTGCCGGGCTGCGGCAAGGTGTACGGCAAGACGTCGCACCTGAAGGCGCACCTGCGCTGGCACACGGGCGAGCGGCCCTTCGTGTGCAACTGGCTCTTCTGCGGCAAGAGCTTCACGCGCTCGGACGAGCTGCAGCGGCACCTGCGGACTCACACGGGCGAGAAGCGCTTCGCCTGCCCCGAGTGCGGCAAGCGCTTCATGCGCAGCGACCACCTCGCCAAGCACGTCAAGACGCACCAGAATAAGAAGCTCAGAGTTGCTGAGGCCGGCGTCAAGCGGGAGGACCCGCGGGATCTGTGAGCCCAGCCGGGGGGAGTCGAGGCCTTTCCCACCTCGCACTCCCCAGCCCCTCTCCCTGGGGGCCTGTGGGCAGCTGACTGAGGGGAGTCCCAGCAGAGGCCCTTGCCCCTCCCTGCCGTCTGCCTCCAGATTCCCTGGCCGGGCCGGCGGACAGGGACCCTGTGCCCAGGAGAAGCAGGGGAGGTGGGACGGAGGGCTCTGCGCCAGGACAGGGCGGTTTCGAGCCCCGAACCACTCCCACCGTCTGGGTGACCTACAGTTTTGTGGGGACTGCCCTGAGCTGACCTTGTGTATAGGAAACGTTGCTGGATTAAAGCGGGAGAACCTTGGGAGAGTTGAAATAGTGCTGGGGTTTTTTTTGTTAGGACAGGGCCCGGCTTTGTACAGGTTATTTAATAGCTTTGTTAAAGGATAACTATAATAATTACAACATTAATAAAAAATGTTACTTTTGTCCTCGGCTCCATGCAGAGCTACAGCATGAAATGTCTATGTAACGCAATCAGCAGTTGCAACGTGAAAATAAATACGTTAACTCCGGGGGTCACCTCGGGAAGACCCCGCTGAGCCGGTCTCATTTGATCTTTTCTTCCGGGAGGCTTCACAAAGAGGTCAGGTTTCACCAGGAATTTGGAGGTTCCTGGAGGCTGCTTGTGTCCGAGGCTTCTTTGGTGTGGAAGGTTCTGGGGAAGTGTATTGGGTGCATGCATGGCGGAAGTAGGGCAGGGTCTGTTTTGCGATAAAGAAGATAGGGCAAGATTTCCCGGTCACACCCCGCGTCATTAACTTATACGGCCTTGGGACTTTTGACCTGGAGAATTCCCTGTGGCTTCCCATTTGTTGGTGCTCTAGGAACAGGTCTTACTCCAGCTTCGCTTCCTCCTGGCAGCCAGCTATGCTGGTGTCTGGAAAGGTCCTAGCGACGCAAGGATCTGTTCACAGGTGAGATTGCTGGAGAGTTAATAGATAAGCTGGGGGCCCTTGTTGAGGTTTGTCTCTGCCTGGGAAAGAGGCATCAGTCCTGCATTTCAGTCCCATCGTGGTATATACAACATCGTCTTGTTTTCGTCTGAATCATTTTGCTGTGCAAAGCTTAAGTCTTGTTTTACAATAGCCTCGTTTCTGGCTGGGCCTGGAAGTCTAGTTCCATTTTGTATCTTGGGATTTTGTTAATCATTGAAGTAGACGAAGATTTTCTCAGGGAGGGGCCAGGAATACGCATATCTAGGCTTCTCTCCTGATTCTAAAATGTGAAATTTTAAAGTTTACAAGTGCTTTTTTCAAGTCTCAACTCTACTGGTTCCATGATGTTTTCTAATATTTGAGTTTTTAAACCTGAAACTGAAATCTTAATCTTCTGATTTAGAATTAGCAAAGAACAGAAACATTTTAAATTTTGTTAAATATGTTAAGCTAGCATCATTAATGCCAAATTTCAGTGGAACTCAATAATCTTTTCATGGTAATAGAAGTGTACTATATAAGTTGATACAATTTTCCATTTTACAAACAAAAGTTTGCCTTTTGTTTAAAGTCAAAGTGAAGGGTAAGTTCTTACAAGCTGTGAGGGTTGTACCTGAGACTTACTGTAGCAAGTCAAGCACAAATATCAACATAAGTGGGATTAACATTACTGTTACACTCATAAGAAATAGCATTTTTACTCTGTTAACTTGGGACAAGGTAGCAAATGAATATTAGAATCATTGTGGATACATGCCTTAGAACCAGTTACTCTCATTAGAGATTTTGAAACTACTTAATGACAAATTAGACTGAGTCTTCAGGGTGCTTTACCAGGGAAAGGCAATTGGGGTTAGCTAAATTGTGGCAGTTTTTCTAGCAAGGAATAAGAAAGACGAGAGTAACATTTAACGTACATGTAAATGCGTAATCTTGATCTAAATCAAGATTCTTGAGAATCATTTCTATGAAAAGTTACAGAAACTCTCACATCTGAGGCATAGTGTGGGATCAACCTTAGAGCCAGAAGAGGTTTTGTTGGCAGTATGAAGAGACCAAGGGCTTTGACTCAGAAAAGTTGAAATGACCCTCTCATGAGAAAGAGAATGCCCTTGGTAGAAAAAGAAAAATGGCAATTTTGAATGAGTTTACTAGCTATTCTTGACAGCTATGAACATTTAGTATCCAAACAGATGAAGTGATGAAGGTAGTTTCCTTATCAATTTAACTTTGTGGTTATTAAGAGAAAAATTACATATTATGTATAAAATTTAGTATCTAAGGTGTTGAAGATAGTTTCCTTATAACTATAATTTTGTGATTGTTAAAAGAAACTAGATAAAATATATGAACTATATCTAAAAATACAGTAATTAAAAGCAGAATAAAGTCATTTGATGACATAACTTTTTTATGTTTCATTTAATTGAACCTGCAAATTTTAAAAAGTATGGTTAAAGTACAGTCTCTAGACTAACTTTGCATAGCTGGGAAACTGCTCTTTATTGTACCGCTGCAAAATCTATTCCAACTACGTTAGGGGGAAAAAGTTTATGCCATTATCCAAGTGGCAATCAGAAAGCCACAATAATGTGACATTTTTGTCCAAGTGTAGGAAAGTTTTTTATGTTTATACTCAGAAATACAAGTGTGTGCAGAAATGTACTAGACTATTTAAGCTGTTAAAATTCAAACTGCTATTACAGGCTTTATTTGTTGCATAAAACTGCAACCAGAGGACTCTAAAATTATTTTTAAATCAATATGTAAGAAATAATATGCATAAATGATGGATTTAAGCACACTTAGCAGAAAAATTAATGAAATTCAAATTAAAAGAAGTTCAAAAACAAAGTCCTATTAAATATAAAACTAAAATTTATTTTATAATTGGAGTTTTACCAGTATCAAAAAAGACAGTTTAATCTACCAACTGTATTCAAGGCTTTACTTTAGAACCCAGAACCCAGTTCAATTAAGTTTTTAAAAAAACTACTTGAAGAAAATACATTAACAATGGCCTTCAGCCGAAACCGGTTTGGCTCAGTGGATAGAGCGTCGGCCTGCGGACTGAAGGGTCCCAGGTTCGATTCCGGTCAAGGGCATGTACCTGGGTTGCGGGCACATCCCCGGTGGGAGATGTGCAGGAGGCAGCTGATCGATGTTCCTCTCTCATAGATGTTTCTAACTCCTCTCATAGATGTTTCTAACTCTCTATCTCTCTCCCTTCCTCTCTGTAAAAAATCAATAAAATATATTTAAAAAAAAACAAAAAACAATGGCCTTCAATGTCAATAGACATTTTGCATTTTCTAAGCAACTGTTTTAATAGTATGCAAATATAGTGTAAGGTGTCATTTTAGAAAATTCTAAAATTGGTGTGATATTATTTTAAATTTAACATTCAGTTGATAAATGAACCATTTTTTACCAAGAACTTAGAAACATGGAGAAATTGAGTTATCAGTAATGTAGGTAATTTGGAATTGTGTGTTTCTTGACTTGTTTTTATACTCCATAGTTTTCTGCTTTTCTCAAGAGAAAATTGTGCAAGTTTACCTTTGGCTGACTGCTAATTTGTAATAGTTCTGGTAATGAATGAAAGTAAATTGTGTTAAAGAAAATACCAGTGTATTATTCACTATTAGTCTTTTCTAGTTTGGGTTAGAGTTCAAATCTGATAGCTATATTGTATATATTGTTATAAAACTTTTTCCCATAAGTCAAACAAGACATTCCAATTAATCTTAATGAGCAGGCTTATTACAGAAATATATTTGAAACAATATTAATAAGTATTAACAAGTTTGCACCATGTTTCTAGTCTAATACTGTGGGTTTTTAAGTAATCAGTTAAAGGCAGCATCTTCGTGTTTCCCATTATTTTGGTTTTGCTGTGAGAGTTTCAAAGAACGTTACTAGGGCCAGAGCTCTGATTTCAAATGAGTGAAACACCTAGTAGGTTGTTTGGAGCTCTGAAGTTGCAGACCATATGCATCAGTTGAAGTAAATTGACAATATCTCACTGGGAAATGGTCTGCTGTGAAATCAGATTCAACCCTCAAGCTTTGTTTTATAGTAAATGTAATTAAGATTTTCTAACATCCCAAACTGAGGAGCATGCAAAACAAATCATATTAATGCGCATTAACGTTCTGTTGTATAGCATTCCCTTCCTCTGGTTTGCAAGGTGGAGGGGAACTTCAAAAGTTTATGGCACCAAGTGCAGCTTTGAAATGAGTATATGTGTCAACAGTTTGATAACCTAGAGGAAAAACTCTAGAAAAAAAGATGTATGTTAGTAAGGAGATATATATTTAGATTAATACACCACAAGGGCGTGTTTTATTACTGAGCCACTATAATGGTAACGTGATTAATGGGGCATTCATTCAATATACAGAGAGGGGCAGAAATAGGTTTACAGTTGTGAGTATGTGAAACAGAGTTTATACTTGTATTATTATTTATTATTGTGTTATTTTCCATATGAACATCTGTAGACCTACTTTTGCCCCACCCTTTCTGTAAACAGTACATTTTTCTCTGCTGTTCAAACTGAACACATTTTTTTTTGGCATCAACATCTTTGTATCTATTACTCCTCCCTTGATTGTTTTTAAAGAATGTGCAATTTTTCAAATTAATTTATGGATACTGTAATATAACTTACATGATGTTCCTTACTATAGCAAATAAGTGATAGCTTTCAACAAATATGTAATCAAACATTTATGGACCATCACAACTTTTTCTGATAGTTACAGGGGTTTTTTTTGCTATTATAACTTACTACCAGTTGAAGATTTGCACATGATGATTAATATACTATACATTTTCATGCTGACATTTTGATGATTTCTCTTCCTCGTCTTCATATACTTTCCTTCCATGTCTTCAGTGGTTATGCTGAAGCATAATCCCCAATGGGGTATTTGACACTTCTTAATTAAATCCACGCATGTGAACTGCAGTAATTTCTGCACAATCTCCAATAAACTGTATTATATATTTTGGTTGTCTACCTAATGTCAAATTCAATTTAGGGGAAACAATCCAGTTTCTAATTTGATATATGGAAAATATGCAGCTTTCACTTTTCAAAAAGTTGTTTCATCATCATGGAGATTCAATCTGCGTATTATAAAATGAACGTTTGTTTTACAGCAAAACTAATTTTTTCATTACTTATCAAACTTCTGACATCAAAAAAAGACTAAATCTTCTAAAGTCTACGGCAGTATACAGATGTCACCTGATTTTTAAATATAAAGTTAAATTGTTGAGTCATACGGGTGCTCTCTAATGATTTTGTGTTTAGCATAATCAAAAACACGGATGGAAGACATCTGGGCCTCAGTTTCATCCAATTCATAGGCAAGAATCAAAGCTAAATCCTCATTTATACTTATAGTTGGGAAAATGTGTCCTAATGAGAAGTATTTGGTGGTAATTCCTAAAACTCTATATAAGGTACCATGAAAGCTTATTTCTCTTATTTCTGTCTTTGGAAGTTTTATTCTTGTATTTTGGGTAGTTTTCTCTGCCATTCTATATGTCTCTTTACTTGTGAGTGTCACATGTCTTCTGTATGTCCATGTTCATCTCTACCATGGAAACTCATTTTGTGTTGTGAGTCTCTCTTCCTTTACTTATGCCCATTATTTGGTTTTGCTTCCTATTGTGTAGAACTTGACAGGATTCTAAAGTCTAGCTAATTAAAATCTGTCATTTTTTTGTAGAAATTTATGCTCCTTGGTCTAAATTTTACATGTGAGTTAATTAAATTTCTATTTCTATTTGCATTTGTAGATTCAAGTCATGCTTTATTTATAGTATGTGCATGGCTGATGCTTACTGTGGATTTGTGAACATCAGTGAGAAAAATATTTCCATTAAAAGTAAAATTTTAAAATATGATAGAGGGTTATGGTTTGAGGTAATCCCAAGTTGGGTAGATTTAATTAGGCAAAAAGCATACCAAAAAATATGTAGATTAGCAGGGGTCCTCAAACTATGGCCCGCGGGCCACATGCAAATACAAATATTGTATTTGTTCCCGTTTTGTTTTTTTACTTCAAAATAAGATATGTGCAGTGTGCATAGGAATTTGTTCATAGTTTTTTTAAAACTATAGTCCAGCCCTCCAACAGTCTGAGGGACAGTGAACTGCCCCCTGTTTAAAAACTTTGAGGACCCCTGACCTAAACCTATAAGCATTGCTCTTTATTGAGCTAAAGTTTTAATGAAGGGGATGTGAACTAAGACTTGTACGCATTTAGCTATTTGTATTCCTTATTAAGGTTATTATATTTGGTGGCGACTTCTCTGAAAGCTTTCTTCCCTTATTTGATCCTTGCTAAAGTCCATGTCATCTCTTCATAGTACCGCAGA
Organism: Myotis davidii; assembly: GCF_000327345.1. Lineage (NCBI taxonomy): Eukaryota > Metazoa > Chordata > Mammalia > Chiroptera > Vespertilionidae > Myotis > Myotis davidii. The sequence continues at coordinate 9,699,673 of NW_006293001.1, forward strand.
CAACTATTAAGAAGTCACTGTGGTAATAGATTTTGTGCCGGGCCTCGGTATGGAATAGAAAGTTGCTAAGTTTTCTGAGGAGAAAAGCACTTCCTCCATCAATGATTCAGGCTTGTCCAGCAGCTAGTAGCTGGAAGCTGGGGGCTGCAACTGCCCCCTTGCTTTTGTAGCAGAGAAATGTAGAAGTAGTGAAAAGGGAAACAGATCATGGGGGAATAACATGACCATGAGGATAACAGACACTTGGAGTGTCCTGTTTAGATAGGTTATTCTTAAAGGAGTTGAAGCAGAGCTGTTGGGTAGACGTTGAAGGGAAAGGTTGGAGCACACTTTGGGAAGTTGGACCCCAGCTTGGTTTGGTTTTTTTAAACCAAAGGTGGGTATAAATGTAGGGGAGATATGAGAATTGACTGAGGACATTTGGACTTGGATGATCTTTATGGTCTCTTCCAAAGCTGAAATGCTTCAAATCTAAAAACTGTACATGAAAAATTCAAATACATTTTTTAAAAAAATGTTATGTATTGATTTTAGAGAGAGGAAGGGAGAAAAACATCAATTTGTTGTTCCACTTATTTATGCATTCATTGGTTGATTCTTGTATGTGCCCTGATGGAGGATGGAACCAGCAACCTTGGCATATCAGGAGGATGCTCTAACCAACTGAGCTACCAAGACAGGGCCAAATACATTTTATTATGGCTTCTAAAAATGCAACAGTAGTATGAATATTCCTGTCATTCTGGTATCTGATTTTAGAAATCCAGTCCTTGAAAATATAATTTGTTCTTAAATAGTTAAAAGTATTAAAGAGGAGCAAAGGTAATTTGCTATAAATCAACCTCTGCAAGTAACATCCAAATTTCAAAAGCCATGACTTTAATATTGGCTTCCGAACATAACATTTCTGGTTATGTCCATCTTTATAAATGCTGTACTGTTATGCAATTATAAAGTGTCCTGTTTCTATGTATGGAAATTTCACAGTATAATAATAGGATTGAAAAGTATAGATAACAATAATTAAGGAGATTTATTTAGATTTACAAACTTTGGCCTAGTTAAGTTTAAAGAAACCATTCGTTCCCCACACCCTCAAAGTCAGGCAAGTTGATATGTGCAATTAAAAATATGTGAACTGCATACTTAATTTAGTACTGGTTATAATTATTAATGTAGAAAACCAGGTATAAAACAAATTCTAAACACATGCACATAACTAAATTTAATTGACAAAACAATTATTTGATATCCACAAGATGTAAAGTACAATGAGGATTCAGAAGTGAACACAATCCTTCAAAAAGCTGGCTGTCATAAAGGAGATAAGACATACACACAAATGAATGTAATACAAGGTCTAACTTAAAAGTGATGAAAGAAATTCCTATTAAAGCACAAGGAAAGAGAAAATTTCAGATAAAGCAATGATAAACTGTTTTATACCATAAATGGGCCTTCTGCTTTCAAAAACAACAACCCATAAACTGGATTCAGAATCCAATGGGGGAGTGGGGGGAGCGGGGGGAAAGTGAGATGAAAAGTAAAAAAAAAGGAATCCAATGGTTTTTTACCTGGAGCTGAGAGTTCAAGACAGAGTGGTTCCCAGACCAGTAACATTAGCATCACCTGGGAACCTGTTAGAAATGCAAATTCATATATACATATACATATACATATATACATATACATATACATGCATATGCATATACATATACTAGTATGTTTTTTTAAATTTTTTACCTGTCTTTCATAGTTCAGATTTTTGAAAATACAAAAGGAATTATTCAATGGAAAGGTTTCTTGTCCCTCTTGTCCCCTATTTGTTTGTTTCTGCTCCAGCCCCCTCCACTCCCAGCAGACAATCAGTATTAGCTTTCCTGTATATCCTTTTATGGAGAAGTTGAGAATGGATAGGCCACAATGGAAATCCCTCAATCAATTGAGAAACAACTGAAAATCTAACTCCAATGAGAAGTCAACAATAATCTTAGTGATTTTTATGTGCATGTTATACAATTATATAGGCAATTGTCTTTTAGTATTTAATGCACATAGAAAATTAACATTTTTGAATCCTAAACCATATTTATATGTTAGTGAAATTTTCCCCATAGAGGGGAACACTGACTTTAACAACATCTGTTTTCTTAGAAGGAATACTCAGCTAACTGCGCAGTTTGATTTTTTTAGTGTCATTAGATGATTAATAACTAATTATCTTAGGGCATGTATAAACATCACCACTAAGAATGAAAAAAATGCATGTACACTCCATGCTGCAGAAATGTCATAATGACACTTCCAAAATGCAAGCACATTGCTTCAGGCCTCTGGTTTGCCTTAAAAGATCCTTTTAAAACTACTAAAGAGACAAGTGCAGAGTCCTAAGGCTTTTCTATAGAGGCCACACTTCACTTCCTCTAGTCTCACCATAGTCCTCCTCAGCCCACCCTCTTTACCAAATCTTTCTTGCTCAAAGTGCTTCTCGGGGCTCTTTCTCAAACCAGAACATGATTTTGTAAAACTTCTTTGAAAAGCAGTTTATTTCTGACCATTGAAATTATAGAACGCCGAGACCGGTTTGGCTCAGTGGATAGAGCGTCGGCCTGGGGACTGAAGGGTCGCTCCATTTTTTTTTCTGGTGTATGAGGCCTTCCAGCACCAGGTCTCATCAGTCATTGATTTGTGTTATTTTAGGGGGTCCCTTAATGAATGACAACGTGAAGCTAGCTTGATGCTGGCTATGGCCTATTTTCAAAGTTCCCCAGAACCCTGAGAGATCAAAGGAACTCTGTGACCAGAAAAATCTCCCCAACCAGAATTTTTAGAAATAGAATTGAACACTTTGAAAGGACACATATGTAATACCCTTTGTAATACTTTAAGCAATCATAAAAAATAAAAAAAAGAATTAAAAAAAAAGAATTGAACACCGGAGTTGGAGGAGACCTTAAAAACCATTCAGTCTGGCTCTCTCATTTAACAGAAGAGAAACCTAGGGCACGCTTGGTCCATGGTGCATTTATGAGTAAGCACACTGAAAGGAAATTCAGCAGCCTGGCCAAGGAGAAAGGGTAGAGGACCAGGAAAAGCGGGAGAAGACTCAGGAAGTCACAAGTTGCCAAAGGACTGGCTCTCAACTTTTTGTGTGTGTGAAAATTACCTGGGGTGCTTATTTAAATGCAAACTCCCAGGCTACATTTCTAAACCAATTTTCCTGGACTGCCTACCAGTTGGTCTTTTATTTAAGAGAGAAATAAACCATTTAGTTTTAGCCATTGTTATTTGGCAGCTGTTACAGTAACTTAACCAATATCCTAATGGTTCTAGAGGCAGTTATTAGCAGTGCTTCCTGTGGTAGCTGTGAATTACATCCCTTTAAAAGATATTACATGGTGTCACCTTTCCACCTCCTCCTGGGCTGTGTCTGCCAGAGTCTCCAAAAAGTTCTCACTCCTGGGAGGGTACCCTCTTAGGATGCTGCTATGGAAAATGCCATCTCTGCTTTCCAGCTTTGCCCATGAAGAAGACTTCATGCATTCAGTTATTCTCTTATTGACTGTTTATGGGGTTCTTCACATGTGGCAGTCCTGTTTTAAGCACCAGGAATACAGCAGTGAACAGAACAGATAAGCTTTGTGTTCCTAGGAGGCCAACATTCTAGTAGGGCAGTAAAGATACAATATTACTAAATAATAAGCCAATTTCAGGGATTTACAAAGTAAAATAACAGTCTGAAATTCATCTTCATTTGCTCTGTACGGTCACAGAGGCAAACTGAGTCTCAGTCACATTGCTTGGTATCTAATGGTCTCTGTGGTAACCAGCCTCAAAGATGACACCCAATAATCCTTGTCTCTTAATTGCCTCAGACTAAAGGAGACACAATATTTCCTCCTACATTCCTTTGGTGAGGATTAGTCCCATGAACATACCTAGATGCATGGGGAATGGGAAATAGAGAGAAACACATGGATACTTGTTGAACACTAACAGTATCCTGCCAACATACTCATCAAAAAAATTGAAATAAGTAAAAAACATAAAGTAGAAAATAAAATGACTGTTGTCATTCATTCAAGTAACACATCTTTATTGATCTCCTACGGTGAGCCCAGCCCTGTCCTAGATGTGCTGGTTATAGTTCCTAACTTCATGTAGCTTCCGGTTTGAGTGTGTGTGTCTCCTCCTGTGTTTGTAAGCTGCCTCCACCACATGTAGCTATGTGATTTCAGGCAAATGAAACTCCCAAAGGCTCAGGTTCCTCATCTGCAAAATGGGTATAATAATAGTACCTAGTTTATAGGATTGTTGTGGTGATTAATTTGGTAATATACATTAAATGATTTGGAACAAGCACTCAAAATATCTACTGTTGCCCAGCCAGTGTAGCTCAGTGGTTGAGCGTCAACCCATGAACCAAGAGGTCACCAGTTAATTCCTCGTCAGGGCACATTCCAGGGTTGTGGGCAGCCTATTGATGTTTCTCTCTCATTGATGTTTCTCTCTGTCCTTTTCCCTTCCTCTCTCCCCAAAATCAGTAAAAACATATTTTTTTTAAAAAATCTATTCCTATATGCATATACAAATATTTGCTTTTATATAAATAGTATTACACTACAGTACTTGCATAAGACTATTGTATCGTTTACTTCTTGAACTCTTTCAATAAGGTTTATTTTTCTATATAAAACATAGAAAATGAAGTTTATCATTTTCACTGCTTTATGGTATTCTGTCATCTGTATTTATCCTAATATATCTGGCCAAGAGCTTGATGGACATGGGGTATATAAATGGGCATATGCAAATTTATTAATGTACTCGTTTTTCTGGAGAATGGATCCAAAAATTAGTTATATTCTGAAAGGATTCATAATTGAAAAGCAGAACTGTTATTTAAATGGATCAACCCTTGACCTTGATCATGTAATTTCACCTTTTTGTGCTCCCGTCTATCTGCATGTTTAGTTAAATCACTTCTCTCTTTCCTAGAAATGTGAAAGCTTTCTAGAAAATGCAGACAGAAACAAACACAGAACCAAAACCAACAGTTTTACCAGGATTAAATGTAATGGTTCCATTTTACTTCCAGCTCGTATGCGGAGCAGGACTGCCAGCCTCTTCGTCTGAGTTTTGTTAAACTACCTCAGTTATCTTCCTGGCTCAGGCTTCAAAAATCAAGAGTTTCTGCACTGTCTTCATGAGGCCTATTTCTTTTTCTCTACAGCAGTGGTTTTCAACCTTCCTAATGCCGCGACCCTTGTTCCTCATGTTGTGGTGACTCCCAATTTCATTGTTATGAATTGAACATAATTAAAGCATAGTGATTAATCACAAAAACAATATGTAATTATATATGTGTTTTCCGATGGTCTTAGGCAACCCCTGTGAAAGGGTCATTCGACCCCCAAAGGGGTCGCGACCCACAGGTTGAGAACCACTGCTCTACAGTGTGCCCTTATGTAGACTTTCCTCCATGTACGTTCTAAAGCACCACCCTTGAGAAGATACATGTGCTCCATTAAACACTTGTAAAGCACCCTCTACGTGTGCTCTCAACCCTACAATTTAATGTTGCTATTGAGATCATCTAAATTTGTGATTTAAAAAATGTACTCTCTGAATACCAGTGATTTCTTATATTAAACTGGCTCAGATAAAATCTTTTAAGAGGAAAAATTCAACTACCCATTTTGATTTGGGGGGATTTCAGTTCTGAGATCCATACTGAGGCACAAAGGCCTGGATGATCATAGACAAATCACTTCACTTCTCTGAGATCAATTTCCCCTATCTATAAATGAGAGAGAGATAAAGAGGTTTCCAAATGTAATTCTTTAGAGCCCCTGGTGACTGATGAGATGCCTTCGGAGTCTCCTTGTTGCTTCTGTTTCATATCCTGAGCTTCTCTGATCATCACCAACCAACTGGCTGGTCCCTTTCACTTCTGTTATGTCTGTATCTGGTGAATTACAAGCATAATCCATTGCCTCTCAGAGCCATTGGTTGATACACAAGGTTTCAATGCACAGTGTTGAAAACAGAAAATGGAAGAAAACAGCAGAGTGGGAGAAGCCACAGGGAGGAGAGGGAGAGAGATCAAGGAAGATTGGGAAAGGAAGAAACAAGTCCACCTGCCTAATAATGTGACACATGCAGAGGGCTTCCTCCTTAGGCAGACCCCATGGGGAGCTTTCAGCTGAAAGATTTACCCACAAAGAGAGCTGGAATTTCAATGCAAATTCTGTCCCTGGCAGAACAGCTGATACTGTTCCAGTTCATGGAAGAGTGTACTGCGTGGTTGATACATCTCTGCCTATAGAAGAGAAATTCAGACTCTTGATCTGCTACCAACTAATGGCATGATTTTAGGCAAGTCATGTAACTCTATGAGGGTCAGTTTCTCTAGACAATGGAGGACTAGATGATCTCTGGAGGTACTTTTCTGCTTGAAAATAGCATGATTCTGAAGAACACTTGTGTACATAGCCAACTGTTCTGGTTTATCTGTTACTAAGCAGAACTACCCCAACACTTACTGCTATAAAATAACAACCATCGTAGTGTGCTCCCATATTCTGCGAGACAGGAATTCACACAGGACACAATGGGGATGACTGGTATCACACAATCGTGGATTTCAGTTGGGAATCACTCCGTTGGGGGTGACTCAAACGCCTCTGGAGACTGCCTCATTGACATGCCTGGCGCCTGAGCTAGAAGACTTGAAGTCTGGGCTAAGTAGAGTGTGTCACCCAGAGCACCTGGCCTCCTCAGGTGACTTGAGCTTCATAAAACATGGCAACTGGGTTGCCAGAGGGAATATCTTGAGATTGACCATCCATTCCAATAAAGAACATTTTAAAACAGGCGAAAGCTTCCTGGCCTTTCCTAGATAGCTTTAGAAGTCACTTGGTAACAATTCTATATGTTATTGGTTACAAGCAAATCACTGAGGTCCAAGAGAAGGGAAAGTAGAAAGACAAATTCATTGCTTGGGGCATAGCAAGTCCACATTGCAAAAGAGCCGTCTCTGCTGCCTTTGCTGGAAAAGTACAGCCTGTCAGCCTCTGTACTCTGGCAACAACAGTTCACATCCCTCTCACATACAAAGCAACTTCACCCCTTCCTCAGGATCCCCAAGGCCTCATCCTCAAGATTTTACTTATCTGTTTGTTTGTTTTAATATTTTAAAATTTATTTCAGAGAGGAAGAGAAGGAGAGAGAGAGAAAACATCAATGATGAAAGAATCATTGATCGGCTGTTTCCTGCACGCCCCACATGGGGTACTGAGCCCCCAACCAAGGCAGCCACACCGGCCGGGCCATCTTCAAGAAATTTAAAGTTTGCATCAATTGAGAGTCCAAGACCTTACTATCTAGTCAGCTTCGGGTGCTGATAAGGCCTCTCGGGTGCCCTTCTCAGGGATGGCCCCTTTAGGATATCCTTTCAATCTGAACACCTGTGCATTAAAGATTCAAAGTGGTGTCTTAAGCGTCTTGAAGTGTCTATTACCTATCTGAAAGGCTTCACAAGAAACAGTCTGAAATCTTTCTGAGGTTTCAAAGCCACATCATTGGCTTTATCTTTATTCAGAGACTGTCTTCCTAACTGCACCCTAAATCTGACCTTTGCACTAAGGACTTTTCTTACTTTGAGAATGCTTTGCTGACTAGAAAGACTGACTTGAGCCCTCTATACTTCCTCTAACTTTTGCTGGAAAATTGAACACTTCCTTTTTCTCCAGCCATATTGTATCGTCAGTAATTAAAAGAAACCAGTTGCACCCTGGCCGGTTTGGTTCAGTGGATAGAGCATTGGCCTGTGGTCTGAAGCGTCCCAGTCCAGCGCCCATACTTCAGTTGCATGCTCAATCCCGCCCCTGGTCAGGGTGCATGTGGGAGGCAAGCAATTGATGTGTCTCTCTCACATCAATGTTTCTTTCTCTGTCTCTCCCTTCCCTTCTACTCTCTTTAAAAAGCAAAAAAAATCAATGGGAAAATATCCTCAGGTGAGGACTAACAACAACAACAACAACAAATAATAATAATAATAATAATAACAATAATAATAATAGAAAGAAAGAAAGGGGGGGGAGGAAGAAAGGAACCAGTTGAGTTCGTCTTCTTAGCCAAATCCACTAGTTCATTTGGTATATTTTCTACTTCTCTTATTACTTCAGGTGACAGTGTTGCTAAACATTTGGATACAACTTATCAAGTCCCCCTTATTTCCACCCTCCAATAATAATTTCCTCCCTGTCTTAACCTTCATTGACAGTCTTCTCAAAGTCCATACAGATTTCACTAACTTCTCAAGGCTGTTTGAACTTGAGAGCCCGCATATACAAACAGATAATGGACAGACAATATATAAAAATGAAATTGTGACCCACAATCTGCAGCAACCAGCCTAGGAAGTCAACCCATTACCTACAGTAACCAGCCGGGAAGCCTGCCTGCTATAAGTCAGACCTGGAGGAAGTCAGGCTGCTATCTTTAGCAACAATCCAGGAAACCAAACAAGAGCCCCTGTAACAACCCAAAATGATCAGGTTAATAATTAACTAACAACAGACAGTTTCCCTAATTTTTGTCCCTGCTTCCAATTTAGGAAAGACCGGAGAAAGCCAAATATGCATCCTAACCAATCACATAGGACATCCCACTTCTCGTTAGCCCACAGCTTCCCCAGGCCAACCCTCTCCAATCAGGCCGTACATGAAGCCTTCCATTTTTCCCACTGTAAAGCTATCCCACTCCTTTCTCTGCCTTTGAGTTTCTGCCAAAATGAAAGTTATGGTGGCTGATTCCCTAACTACAGCAAGTTCTGAATAGCCTTTGATTGATCTCATTTGGCTGGTTTTCCTTTATTTCCACATGCTTCTTTCTGCTACCGAGTCAAAAGCCAATGATTTATGGTTTGTTTGTTTGTGGGGGGGAGGGGTTGTTATGAAAGAATCCCACTTCCTGGTACCAAATTCTATTCTGCTTACCTGTTGCTACATAAAAACTACCCCAAAACCTCGTGGCATATGAGAACAGTCATCTTATTATGCTCACTGGATTAGGAATTCAGACAGGAGAAACAAGGATGCCTTGTCTCTGCTCCACAATATCTGGGGCCTCAGCTGGGAAAACTCAAATGACTGGGGGAGGGACTCATCTGCAGGTTGCCTCCTTGACATGTGCTGATGCTCCAGCTGGGGTGACTTGAAGACTGGGCTCAACTGGTTTGGCAACCAGAGACTTGGGCCCCTCACAGCATGGTGGCAGGGCCTGCAAGGGAGAGGCAGTGTCTGGGAGGTGCACCAAGACCATGAGTTTTAGAGGAAGGTGGAAGCTGCACATCCTTTTCTAATCTAGCCTTAGAAGTCACATTTGTTGGAAGAGAGTCACTAAGGCTAACCTGGACTTAAGGGGAGGGAATGAGACTGGCCTCTTCATGGAAGCGACAAAGACCCTCTGCACAAGTATACGTGGAATAGGAGATACTGCTGCAGCCATTTCTGGTAAATATGATTTGTCACTCCAGGCCACCCCTTCCTGACATCCATCTGCTCTTTCATTCCTACTTACTTATTTTTTCCTCTGCTTCCTTGACCTCCAGGGACCTTAGTTCAGAACTGAAACCTCGAAAAATCAAAATGGGCAACTGTACTTGTTTCCCTTTAGTACAAAAATCACTGATATTTGAATAGTAGATTTGTAATAGAACAGATTTAGTCTGTTAGACATAGATAGCAGCAATATTAACTCGCAGTGTCTGAGAGCTAGTTTTCCCATTGGAAATAGTGTTGTTCAACATGTTTTAATTATCCTAAAAGCAAAGGAGACATCATTAAAGAATTTGGGAAAGGGAAATGATAAACCTAGTTTGTGAGTTTTTTAAAAAATTATTTTTATTAATGTAATTCATGCACTAAAAATTGTATAGAAGAACTAATCTATATACGTAAAAGGCTAATATGCAAAGTGTCCCCTCAGGAGTTCGACCAGGAGACTGGGCGTTCGCTTGGTATGATGTGTACTGACCACCAGGGGGCAGCATGGAATGAAGGGAGGCCCCGGCCGGCAGACAAAAGGCCCCTATCAGCCCTAATTGCTGGCCAGGACCCTACCTGTGCATGTATTTCATGCACCGGGCCTCTAGTAGAAATATAAATTAATAAGCTAAACCATGATGTTTATAATTAAAGATAGGTAATTTCTAAAATTTGAAAAATTCATAACACACTTTAACACTTTTCAGGTTTTGTTCTTCTGATAGTTTCCTTCTTACTTAAAAAAAAAAAAAATGCTCAAATCGCCATTACTTGATTTGTCAAGTTTGGACATTGTACTGTATACATGTGCTTGCTTAGATTTCCTCAGACTCTCCTTTCTCCCAGTCTCTGAGCTTGCCCCACTATTAATAACTTCCAATTACCATTGTTAACTAGTCTTGTTTTATTTATTTAAATAATACCATTATATTTAGTGTTTATATTGATCTCTGGCATTCTGCTTTTGAGAATAACTTAATACAGATTTGAAATAAAAGTGAGAAATAACTTCATTAATTTTATTAGACAACATATAATCACATTTATTTATTTGATGAAATTGAAATGGATAGCCAGCTAAAAAAACAAACAAACTCTAATTTGAATACAGCAACCATTGTTTAATAGGAGATAGACAATACTTAACATTTTATAAAATGAGGATTAACTGTAATTGAAATAAATATTTTATGATATATCTAATAAAATAGGAACTAGCAACATTATTTAATAATGTACACCCAATCTGAAAGAAATCACGTAAAAGTTTTATCTGATGTATCTTTAAACAATTAGTAGTCCCAGAAATTATTCCAGTTACACTGAAAAGAATCAGTGTTATTAACTTACACTGATTTGTTGTTCAAATAACATGGCCCTAAGGATGAATACTAAGAATAACTTAAACAATATTTACTCATGTTTAAATGCATTTAGAAAGCCTTTTAGCATCCAGTATATATATTTTTTTACCAATCCCCTTTGTTTTCCTGGATTCTCCCCAAGAATGCTCCATGTTCTTGACAATAGTCTGGGATAGAGGAGGCTAGGTCTTTCAACAAAAACTCTCATTACTTTCACCAGCCCACTCTACAATGTGTCACAGCTGAAAACATTTCAATCTGAGTCAAAATACCGTGTCTCTAATGCTGGTTTTACTTTAACTAAAATATACTTAGAGCAGAGAAAGACAAGAAATCCAAAATGTGTACAGTATGATGTCTTAGTCCATCACAAAAAGGTACTACCCTTTGGCTTGTCCCACAAGGTACTTACAACATGGAGATCACCTTTGAGATTTCAGATGGGTGAGAGATATGCTTTTTTTTGTAAAGTGAAGGAGAAGCAGGGAAATTTTAGGAAAGAGTCCATACAGATGTTGAGGATCTAGTAGCTGATTCCCTTAAACTATTTTTTAATGCAATTGCCATTTGAAGACCAGTGGTGTAGGAGAGGAGGAGAGCAGATGGACTGAGGGCATGAGGTACAATGATAGGGCAGCACTGATGACCCCCTTGAGGTTAACCATAATGAATTTAAAATGAAACTAGTCATGTGTTTTCCATTAGTCACAGTCTACTGGGTGATACAGGCATGAAGAAGGTAGAAAACCAGATTTAACCAGAGTTGAGGATTTAACCAAGCAAGTAGTTTTGAGAGTTTATTTTTTATTTATTTTTACACACACACACACACACACACACACACACACACACTGGTTTTGAGAATTTAAAGATGAGAAAGGAAATGTAATCACAGTGCACTACTAGATTCTACAGTAATGCAATTTTATATAGATTTTAGCTCCTGGCTCATCATACTCGCTAAGTAAGTGTAGTCTGGTGGTCACCACTCCATCTCATTTTCTCTGTGTTGGGGATTTAGACCTTTGTCATTCTTTTATTATCATAATAAATGTGATAAACATGTGCCTCGTTTGTCATCTTGAGCAAAAAGTTCTCAAATTGCATTTTTTTTCTTTTCAAATTGCATTTTAAAAGATCATGCTGGCTCTTGGATAAAATGGATTTGGTGAGGAAATGAGTGGATTTAGTGGCATTAGGAGACAGTTGCAGTAATCCAAGGAAAGGGTGCTGGTAGCTTGGTCCAAAGTGGTAGAAGTAGAAGCACATGGTATGGAGAGTTATTCAGACCTACAGTTAACATGACTGGGTTATGGAATGGAAATGGGGAATAAAAAAGAGATATTTGTTCAGTCTTCTTGTTAATGGCCATATTCACTACGATAGGGAACACCGAAACAGGACAATAATAGCGGTGGGAGATCATTAATGTAGTTTTAGAGCTATTGAGCTTGAAGTGCCACTGAGATATCCAAGTAGGAGGTCAAGGAGGCATATATTATATGAGTTTCTAGTTGAGGACTGAGAAGGAGACATATGTTAGGGAGTCATTGCTAGTATATTGATGGACAGTGAGCCGAATGAATGGGTGAAATCTATTAGGAAATGAATACAGAGTAAGAAGCAAAGGAGGTAGTAGTATATTGTAAAAAATGGCCACATATTCCTCTCATTTTGGTTTGCATGACTCTTTACAATGTGATTTTGTCTCTCATTAAGAGGAGTTTCTTTCTCCCAACTCTTAAGCCTGGAGCAGCCTTGCAACTTGCTTTGACCAGTAAAACATGGTAAAAGTAACATTGTGGGAATATGAGCCTAAATATCAAGAGGCCTTGCAGTTTCTGCTTCTTCTGACCTGTTAAGAAGCCTGGATTAGCCTTCTTGGGGACAAGTGATAATAAGCTATCACTAACCACTATACTTATGGGAAAGGTCATTTTAGGTAATCCAGGCTTCTGTTTGACATCAGATAGCTGTAGACGCATGAGTGGCTATAGGCAAGAGCACAGAGCCTCTCAGCCAAGCCAAATCCAACTTGCTGACCCATAAAATCATGAACAAATAAAATATTTGCTATTTTAAGCCACTAAGTTTTGAGATGCAACAATAGACCACTGATGCAGAAGCCCAGGAAAGTCTAAAGAAACTCCAATATTTAAATATTGGGTAGAGAAACAAAAGCTGGTGAAAAGAAAGGAAAGGGAAGGGAAGGGAAGGAAAGGAAAGAAAGAAGGAAAGGAAAGAATCCCAAGTGTTTGGGGTTTTTTAAAAGAAAAGAACAAAAAGTGAGAGCCAGAGAGAGAGGAAGAAAACCAGTGTCACAGCAGCGAGGAATTGACCCACAGAAATCAAGGAGTGTTTCAAGAATGAGGGAATACCAACAGGGTCAAATATGGCTGAAAGGTTAAATCAAATGAGATGAACATTCCTGTTGGATTTAATGACATGAAGCCATGGTCATGGTGACGTTTGGGGCAAAGGAAAATATGATCAGTTCAGTTTAAGACAGAGTGTGACAAAGGACTTGTATGCATGCATATAAGCATAACCAATGGACATAAGACACTGGAGAATAGGGGAGGCTAGGGGACTGTCTAGGGAGGGGGGAAAAATGGACACATATGTAATACCCTTTGTAATAAAAAATAAAATTAAAAAAAAAAAAGACAGAGTGTGAGATGCCTGTGGAGCATATAAGTAAGTACATGAAGCTCAGTGAAAAGTTTCACACCTGTGGGCATATTGGTGATAAAGTGTGGGTGCGACTCCAGGAAGACTACGTAAAGTGGGATGGGGAGAAGATCTTGGGGCACTCCGGGTTTTAGAGGGTGGGTATAGTCAGATACACCACAAAGAAGCCCATTGAAGTAGGAAAACTGGGAGAAAGAAGTATACAAAAGCTAAAAAAAAAAAAAAGTATTTTATAAAGGTCTATGTATGGTGCCAGGTGGGTACTAGACTTATCAAGAGAATCAATTTTTTTATGCTAAGTGAAATAAGCCAGTCAGAGAATGAGGACACATTGTAATACCTTAACTAATAATAATAAAAAAAAGAGAGAATCAATTTTTAAGTTATATAAATGCCTAACCACTATACTGCATACCTGAAAGTAATGTAATATTGAATGTCAGCTGTAATTTTTTAAAAAAGGTAACTGGGGGTGAGAAGTATGTCAAATGCAGCAGAGAGTTTAGTAAGGCTAGAACCAGAAGGTCCTCCCATTGAATCTGACACCATTTGCCAGGAAAATGTTTTAGCAGCACCGTGCAGGCAGAGCCAGCAAGGTGTGCTGAGCTGTGGCTGAAAACTAGAATAGGCATGCCTGTGTGTAAAGAGAATCCATGCAGCGAGAAGAGGGGGTCACTTTTCAATGTCAAGTGTTTGGGGTTTTTTAAATTAATTTCGTTTGTTTGTCTTAAGGCTATGCGACTTTTGCTTGTTTAGTAATTGAGGAGAAAGAGGTAATAAAAGAAAACCAAAAAGAGGGGGGAGAGGGGTTACCCTCAGGATTTTTTTTCTAACATTTTCTTTCCCAGATTCCATGAAAAATCCTTCTGCTTGTACTTAGTTTTTGCAGTATGGCCCTTCATCTCGAGACTAT
>NW_006293001.1:9714225-9719202 GCF_000327345.1 Myotis davidii
TTAAAATTCCCAGGTTTGTTTGCTTTTTCCATTAAGACTTTAGGTTAGCTGATTCCTAATTAAGTTGAGGATGGACAGGGCATTTTATTTTTCTCGTTTGGAGCTAGCTTCAAATCACAGAGGAAGTATCTAGTGATCCAAGAGTTCCCAAATGGCCCTAAGAAAAGAAGTGAAATCTCCTGGTCAAATAATTTGAGAAAGGCTATCCATTAAAAATCTCCCTCTGAGAGACTGACAAGGTACATTAGCATATTAAAGCCTCTGAGCCATCCTAGTTAAACAACAACAACAACAAAACTCTGTTTAAAAGTTTACAAACTCATTCCCCTCCCCCATGCTTTTTTTCTCTGCATGTTATTAACATACCAGAAGAATTTCCCCTTAATACCAGTTTAGGAAACCCTGCTGTAGCAATTTGATTCTCCCTATGTTCTGTGGACGGTGAGGTTTTAAACAGAGGTTCTCCATCTTATCTCTAGATTCAAGGATTCATGTTACCCTCCCTAAACGGTGAAGAATAATGGTGACTACAAATTACCTTGCGGACCCTTTATACCACCAGGACCGGAGACATTAACAAAAACTCAGGATGCTGAGGATGAAGATGGTTGAGGAGAGGTCATCAAGATACATCATCTTTAATTAAGGAAAACAAAAATTGCCGCTCAGTGAAAGGATTGGCAATTTATTACCTTCCTAGAAGGATGTGCCTTCAAGACAGGATCAGTGTCTCCTTATGTGTCTGCAGGAAGCAGTCAACTAAACTATAGTCGCTTTCGTAAGATTTTTGAAGTTCTGATGAAATAAACAATCAGGATGTAAAGCCCATGGAAATGGATGGTCTACATCAGGGGTCCTCAAACTTTTTAAACAGGGGCCAGTTCACTGTCCCTCAGACCGTAGGAGGGCCGGACTATAGTTTTAAAAAAAACTATGAACAAATTCCTATGCACACTGCACATATCTTACATTGAAGTAAAAAAACAAAACGGAAACAAATACAATATTTGTATTTGCATGTGGCCCGCAGGCCGTAGTTTGAGGACCCCTGGTCTACATTATAGGTTGAAAAGGGGGAAATTCTGGAGCACAAATGTGTCATTGTGGCAGTGTGCTGTCTCCAGCATTACCCAGAGGACAATGGGAGGCAGGCTGGTCCCAGCATGAACCCTGATGGGGTCTAGCATGAACTGGCAGCCAACCTTCGCCTTCCTATTAAAGTGACTATTTAGGTACAATCAACCTTTTCTGGGGGAAAAAAGATTGCTATATCACATATATGCTAGTATTTAAATTCATCCACACCTCAAGGCTTGGGAGACAATTATCGTTTATGCGAAGCCTAAAATAACGATGTTTTGGCTCCAGGCTCCCTCTACTGTCTCTGCAATAATAAATAAACATTTCATGGCACTCTCCTGACTAGATTCCAGAATTTATGAAAGTCAAAGCAAACACAATCTTGTGTAGTAATAAAGGAAATCGTTAGTATAGTAATCAGGAAGTTCAATATTTGGAGAAAGTTGAGAAAGATCCCAAACTAGTTAATGATATAGATAGAACCACATGAAGTTATTTGACTATTTTTAATCCACAAATGACAATTTCATATGGCTCAGCTTGTATTTAAACATTTTATTGTCAAACATTGGTGGTGGTGGTGGTGGTGGTGTGTGTGTGTATTGAGGTGGTTATTACTTTTAATAAATAATCTTTATTATGAAATCCCCTAAATACATTTGTTAATTTACATGTTGTTTCTTGACCAAAATTAACTACAGGGTATGTCAGTGCCATAGGAATGGGTGCGTGTGTTATAACTTGGGTTTAAAAGTTAAAAAGTGTGAAAGTACAAAATGTTTCACACAGGACGGTAAATGAAAGAAATGTAGAAAAGCCATATGTTTACAAAGAGGAAAGCTAGAAATAAAATAGTTAACATTTTAACTGTGAGAGGAGGAAGTAGGGCAATTTGCATAGACTTCAAACAATCTCACACTATTGAGAAAACCTGCAAATCCTGGAAAGAATTAGAGATAAAAGCCAAAGTCAATACACTTCAACCACCCTTGATGTTTCACAGTCACTAACGAGAAAGCATCTTCTGGGTAAGTTCACACTTTGCACAAAATAAATATTAAGTCTGTTGGCAATTTTCCAAACAGTTAATATTTTACAGTTCAGGATTTTATTTAAGTTTGCCTTTGAACCAGAAAAAAAAATGCTTTTTGAAGTTGTTTCCATAGTTCTAGGAATTCAGCCTAAGAATGAAAGATGCTATCAAAAATTTATTTACAAGGGTGCTCATCAAAACCTTATATTTACAGTTATTGTTCACCACTTAAGTCTTATGCCTAGTATAGCACCTAGCATCCAGAAAAATCTCAATAAATATTCTTGGAAGAATGAATTACAGGAAAAAAGTTGGAAA
Source organism: Myotis davidii (assembly GCF_000327345.1). Lineage (NCBI taxonomy): Eukaryota > Metazoa > Chordata > Mammalia > Chiroptera > Vespertilionidae > Myotis > Myotis davidii. The sequence continues at coordinate 9,716,657 of NW_006293001.1, forward strand.
TTTCCAAATGGGTGACTAGTTGAATAATTATGGGTAAACTGTGGTTTATACATATTATATATGACCATTAAAATGTTTTCAAGACTTTTTAAGACATTAGGGAAATGTTAAGGCATTAGATAGAATGTTAAGCAAAAAGGGCTGACTACAATGTGTACACTAATACAAATCTTATAAATATATATGGACACAAAAATGGTTAAATTATTGATTGAAGTGGTTTTTATTTTTTTTTTCTGTGTGTGGCAAATTGCCTATCATGAGTATGTATTGTTTTTATAATCAGAGCACTAAATGTTATTTAAACATTTTTATAGTGCTCTGCTAGCATTCATACTTGTAATAAAAATTTATCTATTAAAACCCATGGAGCCCTAGCTGTTTTGGCTCAGTGGATAGAGCTTTGGCCTGTGGAATGAAGGGTCGCAGGTTCAATTCCAGTCAAGGGAACATGCCTAGGTTTCGGGCTGGATCCCCGGGGGGAGGGGGGGGGAGCAGCCGATCAATGAGTCTCTCATTGATGTTTCTGTCTCTCCCTCTCCCTTTCTCTCTGAAATCAATAAAAATATGTATATATATAAAAAAAACCCATGGGGTTTAATAAAAGGTATTTGCTGTAGGGTGATTCAATATTTGTATAAGAGTGTCTGGCTTTTCCCTATTATTTTGTTAAACAAATGCTCACTAGATACTTACTTTTGGTAATATATTCAGTGGTCTGAATCATGAGCCAGAGCTAAATTGTGGTCTACTTTTGAGTATTACACCAATAACTTCTGTATACAAGTTACAGAGATAGGTGAATTATTTCTGAAGTTATACAAAGATAAAATGTGTTTTTTCATCAGTGAGAAATAAAATAACCACTATGTATAGGCACTGGGCCAGGCAGCTTCCCTTTATTCATACACATGACATTATAGTAGAAGTAGTAATAATAGCTAAGTTATTGATCAATTGTCGTGTGCCATACTCTGTGTCAGGGGCTTATTTTCTCTCATCATTTCATGTTTTGAGCTATTGGGGCAGGTAGTGTATATTATCACCACTTTGCACTTGAAGACCCTGAAGCCCAAGGTGGAAGCTAGAACCATCCTCCATGTGGAGAAAATACTTCTATGCTCAAATGTCATTAAACCATTGTTGCCCCTTCTTTCAGGAACAATAAATAAACACTGAAAACACTGTATTCTACAAATGAACGTGATCATCTGTTGGAAGGAAGTGGGGGCGGGTGTAGGAGGAGGCAACTTAATCAGCTAGAGTAGAGGTTTTCTTACTTTCCTTGGAGTATTACAATGGGAATAGCCAGTCAGACATCACCCATTATCAATACAAAGCAAATTCATCAAAACTGACTTTTTCAAAGATATTCGTCAAGAAATATAATGATTTTCCCTTTGCCTACTTGAACAAAAAGTCTGCAAACTTCAGACATTGGCTATGTAAGGGTGTTCCTATAATAGAGGTAGTGGCCTGCTATGTCCTCATCAAACAAGGGATGCTTTTGTCAATGACTTCATTGAATTCTTTTTAAAAACTTCTATTCTGGCTTTATCCCTTTGCCTCCTTCCTTCCATCCAGGGTTCCAAGGAAATTTAGAGTGAATGTGGAGAAATGATTTAAAAAATTTTTAAATAACGGACACTGCATACTTTTGTTTCCTGAAATGGTCCAGCTGGCTCTATTTTTAAAAATAGTAATAATAAATTAATTTAAAATTGCCACATATGAAGCATCTTTTACATGCCAGAGCTTTATATATTTTGTGTCATTTGAAGCTCACAACCATCTACCAAGGTACATATTCCCAGAGGGCACCTAGTCCAAAGGTTAAGTAGCAATTAAACCTCATATCAGGGCTACTCAGTGAAATTTAAATCAAGATTTGATTCCAACAAACAGGCTTCCTTCAAAACACGTTGCCTGGCAACAAATCGATCCTAGTGACTTCTACGCATCTTAAGTGGAGAAAACCAACCAGTTCCTTCCTAGAGGCCAAGCTTGACGGACAATTAGAATTGTTTAATGATATTCTTCCCCGCCCCCTTCTGTGACCAAAACAGTCATCTAATCACTAAAACCTCCCATTGGCCGATTTCACTTGGGACTTGGCAGGGGTTGGTGGCTGAGGAGGGTCCCGGGTTCTATTCACTCGAACCTGATTTGTGGGGAAACTGGCGCCCAGAGACCGCCCAGGAAACCCATAACCTTCTTGGGGCGACCTCAGGTTGAGGGACCAAGTCCTGCAGGGGACATTTGTTCATTCACATTCAGGGAGAACCCTCTCTCCCAGTGCAAGACTGAGTCTCCTTTTACTCCACAAGTTTAAAACTCTACCGAGGCCACCATGCCCTTTCCCCTCTTCCCACCAAGAATAGGATCAGGTATGGACAGTGATATTTCAACCTCCCTTCCTTCGGCTCTTCTCCCAGTAACCGGGGAGCATGCGGACGTGCGTCCGAGGGTGTATGCACCTGATCTACTGCGCGGCGGGACCCCTAGAACCAAGGGGCTCTCAAGTCGGGGTTTCGCGCCCCGCACCT
>NW_006293001.1:9719842-9724443 GCF_000327345.1 Myotis davidii
GTTTCATCTCAAGGCTTCTGCTCCTTCCTTTGGTCCTCTACTAAAATTTTATCCTTATTTATTTAGATATTTATTATTTATTTGTTTTTTGAAACTGCTTAATGGCCAATAGGAGCAAGCACTCACTGCTACAGTTAAGACGTCATTACTCTCTAGACATAACTTGTGCAGCCATAAAAAGTTTCGGTGGAATTTGGAAGAGTTATTTAACGCCCGCGGGCTTTCTTTTCATCTTTCGTAAAATGAGGGGCTTGGACAAGGGATCACTTGTAAGGTTCCGTCTTCAGCCTTGACATGACATCGACCTGAGATTTCTGGTCATCGCGAAGTCTTTCTGACCGCCACCTTAAACTGTTCTACCCTGCGCCCGGCGGCATTTAAATTAACACATGGATGAGTCTGTTCTTATCCCAGAAGTTATTGTGGTTTTTTTAATAAGTCTGAAAAAGACACTGAAAATGTTTTTTATTTATATATTTGTTTCATTCTCCTGAAAACCAAATACAATGTTCCCCAAATCCACCTTGTTATTTTTATTTTTTGCTAATTGATCTCAGGGAAACAACACTGCTCTTTAAGTGTTAAGAGTTTACCAGAGTTGAATTCCAACACCTTTGTAGCAATTCCGCTGCTGCGCTCCAGAATTCAGAGCTTCCTGCTTACCACCTTGGAGCTGGGTTATCAGTGCTTTTCCCCTCCTTTGCCCCATCCAGTCTCAGTTGTGCACTTAGATCTGTTCCCTAAGTCAGAGTTCACCTTCAGGACTGTCCCTGACAGGCTGTGGGTAATAATAATAATAGTAACTGGAGGAGGAGTTGTAATTAATTATAATTACAGGTGCCACTAATACTTATTATTTATATTAACCCTCATAATTCTATGAGGTAGGTAGTATTTTTATACTCATTTTACAGTTGAGGAAAGTGAATCATAGAGAGGTTAAGGAACTTTGCTCAAGGTCACACAATTTGCTGGGATTTGAACATAGGCAGTCTGACTCCAGAGGCTGGGCACTGTATTATGTTGTAAATGAAAAATAGGAAATTTATATGTAGTCACTTTTAAATATGAATGTGAGCAACAGGTGATCATTGACGCCATTTTATACACAGTTGAGCTCTGCAATGAAATAATGTCCTTTTATGTTTCCTCATTAAGTTCTTCTGGGACGGAGGATGGTGCTTAATCAGCTCTGCGTCTCCTTCTCACCACATTGGCAAGTCCTGGACATGTAGCTATTTAGTAACTCATTTCTTGCCTAGTAGAGTACAAGATAGCTTATAAAAACAAATAGCACAAAAGGGTAAAATAATTGCAGAAGTGGGATGAAGAAAAGATGTCTTTCAATATTACAAGAAAAACCTGAAATACGGATTTTGTGAAATCTGAATTTTTAATGTTGGTGACTCATTTCATAAAAGTTTTTTTTTTATTTTGTTTAACCTATAGAATCCAAATAAAACCTATTTGGCCTTAATCACTTACTTAGAGGAGGTGGAGATGTTTTACATTCTCTTTTTGCTGCTAAGTCTTTATTGTCCAGTGTGCATACCTGAAATGTGAAATGAACACATTTCAAGTGCTCGATAGCCACTAGTGGTTACCATATTGGACAGTGAAGCTAGTTTAATACATTCTCTTCTTTTGCTTTCTTGTTTCCTTTCTTCCCATTCCATTCATTCAACAAATACTTATTGAGCACCAGGTTACATGACATGTAGTGCACTAGACACTAGAGATTTTTTTTAAAGGTCGCCTGAGATAATCTGTTCTTTATAGCAACAAACAAACATACAAAAACCTATCTAAACTAATTGGGACCTTGACTGGGGTTGTTGTTGACAGTCAACTTTTCCTTAACAGCTGGAACTATTACATATAACTCGAGAATTTCTGGGAGCCCTGATCTGTACCATGTGCAGAAAATCTGGAGAGAGAGAGAGAGAGGGAGTCCTACCCACATACAAGGAGAAGCTGAAATGAACAAGGGAAAGTGACAACCTACACCCCTTGAACACAGTTGTATCCATTGTGTCCTGACTTCCACATAGTTGGGTATTCAACTCTTGGATTCTAGGAGCCAATGCCTTTTTCTCCCCTCTCCCCTCTTCCCCCTTTCTCCTTCCTCTCCCTCTGTCTCCTAAACTAACTAGAGCAGGGTTTCTGCAACTTAGACAAATATAGCTAAGAAGACAAAAACTAAGACCTTTCTTTTAGAAATGAGCACTTCCATTCTGTCTCAGGTTTACCCTCAACAGAATTTCAAAGGCTTGACTTGATTTGCTTTCCATTACCTACCGATTAAAGCCCAAAATTCTTAGCACATGGCAATTAATGACTTTTAAAATGTGCTTCCATGTACATTTTTTATTTCATCTATTGATATTCTTTAACACAGTGCTGGATTTCTCTTCCCCTTTTGTTGACTAGTTGGTCTTGATTTGGTTAAATAAATGCCAGCTTTATTAGTGAAACCTGACTCAGTCTTTCTTCCCATAACAGGTAGAATTCATCACTTCTCCCTCTGTGCTCCCTCAGGTTACCTAAATTCTAATATGTAGCTCTTATTATATGGTATCAGGTGTGTTAGCCTGCTTTTGTTTCAAGAAGTAGGAGCATATTTGTCAAGGTCTCTTGGCTTCAGATGTTAAAAATCAGCTCCAGCTTATTTCGGCAAAAAGAGAAATTAATGGCCTGTGGTAAAGACAGAGGTTGAACTAGAAGCAGGGACTCAAACATCATTTATTCTCTCTCCTCTCTCCTCTCTCCTTTTCCCCCTCTCTCTCTTTACTCTTCTTATCCCTGATTATCTTTTGGACCTTCTGCTTCACTCTCAGGCCACTTTTTTTCCTAAAGGCTAGAACCATGCCTACTGGGAGCTCTAGATTCATATTCTTCTACCTCTGTCTCAGAGAAAAGTTGTGATGAGCTTAGCTTGGATCACAGGCTCACCCCCTTGGTCCTGTTACTGTTAGCTTATGAATTACTATGATTGCTGTGTCTTAGGACAGTACCTACTCTTATATTCAGATGGGCTGGATCTTTTTTTTTTTTAATTCCTTTATTTTTTAAAAAAAAATATTTTATTGATTTTTTACAGAGAGGAAGGGAGAGAGATAGAGAGTTAGAAACATCGATGAGAGAGAAACATCGATCAGCTGCCTCCTGCACACCTCCTACTGGGGATGTGCCCGCAACCCAGGTACATGCCCTTGACCGGAATCGAACCTGGGACCTTTCAGTCCGCAGGCCGACACTCCATCCACTGAGCCAAACCGGTTTCGGCCGGGCTGGGTCTTTTAACCACATAAGGAGGAAGAGGCTATCAGTAGACAATACTGTATTCTAGGGATACTTAAAGAAATTATACCTGAAAGAATATAGCAAATCCAGAGAACAGGCCTCAAGCTTGATTCTGTTACTGGAAAGTTGTTCCGGGACTGCTCTGATTATTAGACTTTATCTTCCTTTATCTTTCCAATTCTGCCTCCACTGCTTGCTGACCCCCTAGGATATCCCCAGCCCATGAGCTTAAAATAAGGGATTTAATTGATCCTGTTCAGGCAGTGTGGAAAAGTACATCAGAGCTTCTTAGACGGAAGGATTTAGTACACTACTTTAAAGTTTGGTCTGTCCCATATATATAGGTCTGTCCCCTATAATATTTTGAGCTTCTTTTGTATCCCCAGGGCTTATCACAGGTATATATGACATATAGTAGCTGCTCATCAAAGGTTTGTCTCAAATAGAAATTGACTATAACATGAAAGTTGGCACCTGTCATCACTGTTGTTCCCATTACCACTGGGACTGTTGAAAGACATCAGGAGAGTTTTCCCACATTCCAAAAGCCAGAAGGTGCACTTGGTAGAAACTCAAATCGCTTATTAAATTAATGTTGTGATGTTAACATTAACCATAACCAATAGTAATGAATATACAAGTGTTGTGGTGTATACCGTTCTTTCTAGATACCATGACCCCTGTTTGAACAGGTACCACTGTGTAGAGAAGAGAATTAAAGTAACACCTGGTTCACATGCCTGTATAAGAGAGGGATAAACATAGAGATGCAAATGGTATTGCAAATTTTAAATTGTATTTTTTAAAATAGATAATACATTTATTTTTTTCCAAGTTCAAGAGGTACTAATGCACCTAAAGTAAAAAATTCCTACCCCAGTCCTGCAGCCATCCCCAGAGTCAACCAATATTATCATTTCTTTTCTGAAAGCATTTCCTTTCAGAGATATTTTGCATATTGAGAGTTATTTGAAAAATATATATTACCTGTACAGTGGCTGCACCTCATTCTGCTCAGCCTGTCACGGCTGCTTTACCTCTACCTGTGTTTTTAACTCTGCTTTTTTCCTGGAATCAATGAACTTTCTAAACAAGTATCATTACTTTGGGGCTAGTGTGATTTTTAAATTAATTAATTAAAAGCCTTCAGAGTTAATCTGCTTGTCTCGATGACAGCAAAGCCTCCCTTTTGTTTCCCTAAGCAATCTTTTTTTTAATATATTTTTTATTGATTAAGATATTACATATGTGTCCTTGTCCCCACATTACCCTCTACCCTCCCCCTGCTCATGCCCTCA
>NW_006293001.1:9725982-9726847 GCF_000327345.1 Myotis davidii
GGATTCAAAAACACAGCCACGTCCTCAGTTGCCAGTCCCTTTCCGCGCGCGAGCCCCCTACCTCTGCGCTTTACTTCTGCAGCTCCTCTGGTTCTCAGTGTGCTTTTCTTTCCTTCTAGTTGTAGAATTTACACTCAGCCAGCCTTCCTGTAGTTCTGGATGATGTCCGTTTTGTGTTTTTGATGTATTATTCAATTGTTGTGGGAGGCAGCAATTTCCCGGTGTTTATCTATGCCGCCATCTTAGTTTCTCCCTCCCTAAGCAATCTTAACCAGCTCCATAGAACATCTTCCCAGTTTTCCCTTTAGATAAAACATTGAGTAGTTTCTTCCAGTGTGCCCTGCACTGTGATACACACTTTATGTGTATGTTCCCCCACGTCCCATGTGGTTCAGGGTTCAGGATCTGGAGGAGGGGCCGCACACAAATGAAAGAGACAAGAGATCATTTGGAAATACTGGGGGGCCAGGCGGGAAAGCCCAATTCAAGGGGAAAGACTTCCACCGGTGCCCAGGCCTCGCCAGCCTTTTATTCAATTTTGGATACACATAAAGCCCTTAGTCAGGCAGGCAATTGCGGTAGCAGACAGACTATATTAAAGGTCAGTAAATATTAGAAGGATTTACTCTGAGACTATTTGATCAGGAAATAGCTTGAGCCCCCATTGTCTGGATTAGACAATCGGTGCATAACTCTGGCCCTTGCCATGGGTTCAAGGTTCACCAGTATTCCGAAATCCTTGTTTGCACTTCTCTGATAGTGAACACAATGGGTGGCTTCCTGCATAGAAATATCAATGATGAGAGAGAATCATTGATTGGCTGTGTCCTGCATGCCCACTGCTGGTGATTGAGCCTGCAACCCG
>NW_006293001.1:9726865-9728927 GCF_000327345.1 Myotis davidii
TATAACTCTGTCCCTTGCCATGGGTTCAAGGTTCACCAGCATTCCGGGATCCTTGTTTGTACCTCTCTGATAGTGAAGACAATGGGTGGCTTCCTGCAACTTTACCCAGATCATCCTATATAATCCTTATAATGATCCAGTGAAGTTGGCACCATTGTGATCCCCATTTTACAGATGGAAGAATTGAGACCTGGAGAAGTGAAGTAACTTACTCAAGCTTACATGACACATGGCAGAACTGGGATGTGAATTCAGTCTCTGTCACTCAAGAGCCCAACTCTTGAGTATTATTCTGAACCCTAGGAATTAAATTTTATGAAAAGAGATTAAATGGACACTTCCTAGGCAATGATAAAGTCAGACCTAGGAGAGCCTGCATTTCCATCAAGAGATAGGATCTGCCCACCCTACCTATGTTTTTCTGTTACCAGGTGAAAATGGGAGAAGAATTATATGCACTAATGTCTCCATCCAGGTAAAAGGTTGGACAGTTGCAATCCATAAAGATCCTGGAGCTAAAAAGGAGAGGAGGACTCTAAACATAATCCTACCCAGGCAGACTATGGCAACACAGGATTGTGGAAATCCGTGGAGTGGAAGTATTTCTCAGGAGAAGCCATCCCAGATTTCTTTTGTTAAGGCCTTATTTGGTTCATTGTATTGTTTCAAGTTCTGAGTTTTGTCTACTACCCTAGAGAATTAGGAGGAAAATCTTTCATTTATTCTAGAGTTTAGTCTTCTATGACTGTTTTCCCCCAAAAGATGCCTTGCTTTTCTGGTGTACTTTAGCTCTCTGTGAGCTTCTCAGAGGGATAATCTATACTAATACTAATACTATGCTAATTAGACCGGGAGGCCTTCCAGATGCCCTTCTGGACAAAGCCATGGTGGCGGGGCCTGGCAAGGGGGGCAGTTGGAGGCAAGAAGGCCGGCGTGGGGGGGCAGTTGGGGGCAAGCAAGCCAGCAGGCAGGTGAGCAGTTAGGAGCCAGCAGTCCTGGATTGAGAGAGGGATGTCCAAGAGGTCCCAGATTGGAAAGGGTGCAGGCCGGGCTGATGGACACCCTCCCCCCGCCCAACACCATGCACGGATTTCGTGCACCGGGCCACTAGTCAAATTAATAACAATGTCTGGCTTGGTTAGGGTTACCCGGAAAACAAAGCTTGAGGCAAAAGTTTACATACTACTGATGTATTCAGAAGTACAGATCAGTGTGAGGGAGCTGGATTTAAAAAGAGAAAAACTTAAAGTGCAAAATAATGAAGCTTTTCTTTTATTGTCCACAGATCTGGCCCTACATTTTGTATTCCAGAAATCCCTAGGTATGTACTACTAATAATAATTTGAGAAGGCTGGCTTAAGATTTGGGGACAAGTGAATTTTTACCTATGAAAAGTTTAGGTAGGTGTGTCCTCTTTCAAACATAAAAAAACCGTATGAGCTGATTTTTCTCCCTGCAATTAGAATGAAATTTATGCAAGTACATAAGGGCTAACTTGTAGGAAAATCAATCTACAGAGGGTAACTTAGGAAAGGTAATACTTCACAGAAAAAACATTTTAACTTATAAATGTTAATAAACATAAGGGAATTTATAAGGTAAGAATTACTTGTCTAGAGAAAAATCAAAGGTTAATTTCTAAATGTTTTTATTGAAATAATATTTTTTAATTAAATCTTTATTGTTCAGATTATTACATTAGTTACTCTTTTTTCCCACCGTAACTCCCCTCCACCCAGTTCCCACCCCACCCTCCGCCCTCACTCCCCACCCACTGTCCTCATCCATTTTTGTCCAGTCTCTTCCCGCATCTCCCACACCCCTTTCCCCCCGAGAATTGTCAGTTCACTCCCTTTCTATGCCCCTGATTCTATTATATTCACCAGTTTACTCTGTTCATCAGATTTTTTATTCACTTGATTTTTAGATTCACTTGTTGATAGATAATTTTTATCTTTACCTTCTTCTTCTTCTTCTTCTTCTCCTTCTTCTTCTTCTTCTTCTTCTTCTTCTTCTTCTTCTTCTTCTTCTTCCACTCCTTAAAAAATACCCTTCAACATTT
>NW_006293001.1:9729707-9732349 GCF_000327345.1 Myotis davidii
TGTTGTAATTAAGCCTTGATTGTTGTAGTTATCACTGTGAGGAATTGACCTCCAGGCCAATTGGCTGTGAGAATCAGCTGTGTCTGCAGTGGGAGAACTTCTGTGCTGGAGACACCCCTCTGGGGCTAGACTTGCTTCGATGGGGCTTTGGTGCTCACTGAGTCTGCCCCCTGGATGTGTCTTTTATGGTTCCACCTGAAATAATATTTTATTAGAAATGCAATATCTTCTTCTGGCTTATATGCACTCTATAAAGGTGTTTTTCATAATATGGATGAACTGAAATCTGGCAGACAGTCTGGCTCACGTTTTGTTGAAGTGGAGGAGACAAAAGCTGGTGTAAATATGAGCCAAGATGAATTTAATAATTTGTAGGGTCAGCTCAGTAGGAAAGGTGAATCCTTAATCTGCTATTGATTGTATTTGTATCTAGATCTAGAGACTGTGTGTGTGTGTGGGTGTGTGTTATTTTTAATCCTCACCCAAGGATATTTTTCCCATTGAGTTTTAGAGAGAGTGGAAGAGAGAAGGACAGACAGAGAGAAATATCGATGTGAGAGAAACACATTGATTGGTTGCCTCCTTCACAGGCTCTGACCAAGGCCTGGGCCAGGGAGGAACCTGCAACTGAGGTATGTGTCGTTGAAGTATGTGCCCTTGACCAGAATCAAACCTGGAACCCTTCAGTCCGCAGGCCAACACTCTATCCACTGAGCCAAACCAGCTAGGGCTAGTGACCAGGTTTTATAAAATCAACTAGTAACAGATTTAGTGGCTTATTTAATCCATCACTTTACTAACATGCAAAATTATTGCTATAACTCTTTTTGCATAGACTCCAAGGTAAAAGGGGACAAAGGGTTAATTTCTGTATACTTTTTTTAAAATATAGTTTCATCATCCAGAAAATGAGGTTTTCCAGTTAGGATGGAAATAATCTATACCAAATACAAAAAACAATATACATATTTAATACTCTACTGACAAACTGAGTTCTGCATTCTATTTTATTTTGATTCTAAATTTATACAATTGTTAACTTATGAAATAAATATTTTGGTTTTTGCAGGAATTATCTAGATAAGACAGATGCTGTAAAGGTAAGAGTACACAAGCTTTTTAAGGACACTTTACTAGTAGTTCTATTTTACCATCAACATAGTTTTTTAAATAATAGCTTTAGGATAAAGTTACCTTTTAGCCTAAATAACAGAAATGTTTATATAAGTCTATGAATAAATCATTTCAAATACAGCAAATGAAAATAATAATGATAATGCTAGTTTTTATTTCTGCTTCTATTTTAGGCTCCAAAATATAGACAGAATGGCAAGTTGCTGGTGGTTGCTCCAAAGGGTAAGTGATTTATTACTTAAAAAAGAATATGTTTAAATAATATTTTGTTTTAAATATTAAGAAGATAATTTACTGGAATGGTTGAGTCTGATTGAAAGACTTAGCAATTAATCCTTTATTATATTGCCTGTCATTCAAAAAATGCCTAAATATTTGCCAGTCAGGAATTTCTGTTAGGAACATCACTATTGATAAAATACTGAGGGTGTTTTTTTCTTCTCTTTCAGAAAAAGTGATGATTGAACCAAATGAAACAATGTCAGAGTAAGAAAATGTCTCTGATTGTGCCACTGATCTATCACATGCCTTTTGAGCAATTAGAATTAGATAATACAATCATTTGTCACCCAATTAAATTTGAAAGGCCAGAAGTACATGGATTAGCACTTTGGCTTTGGCTTCAGTCAAAGCAATTGTTACTAGATAAAAGGATATTTAAAATGAAACATGAATTTTCATAAAATTGTAGAGATATAGATAATATTCACTTTTTTTAAATGCTTAAATGCCAAGGATTCTGTACTTATGTAATTCTCATTGCTCATTTCTTTTTTTTCTTTTTTTTTCTAGAGGGAGTGGAAGAGAGGGGGAGAGACAGAAAGAGAAAGACACATCGATTGATTGCCTCCCCCATGCACTCCGACCAGGGCAGAGACCAGGGCAGGCATGGAGTCTGCAACCGAGGTATGTGCTCTTGACCTTGACTGGAATCGAACCCGCGACAACTTCAGTCTGCAGGCCAGTGCTCTATCCACTGGGCAAAACCAGCTAGGGCCTCATTGCTCATTTCTATTTCCCTTTGATACTTGCTCATTTCTTTCAGAATATCTCTTTAAATGAATATTTATAAACAGATTTTTTATTTACTAGGAGATGATTCATTACTAGTAAATAAGGAAAATACATTAATACCCCAAGTAGATGAAGAGATTAGTGATAAAGAGTCATAGTTCAGTTTAAACTTAGTAGCTAAAGATTAAGTAGCTGATTCTGCTCATTTATCAAAGCCCTTCCTGATATGATCATCTGCTACCACCTGAAAAAAATATTCTATCATTTAGTCTATAAAAAATTACATTTTGAAAGCTGATCATAAAACACATTTATAGAGATCAATTATTGACAGGTTTTTAAGTACCATTCTGGTGGGATTCTATTATTTTTTTTTAAATATATTTTATTGATTTTTTTACAGAGAGGAAGGGAGAGAGACAGAGAGCTAGAAACATTGATGAGAGAGAAACATCGATCAGCTGCCTCCTGCACATCTCCCACTGGGGATGTGC
>NW_006293001.1:9732477-9735115 GCF_000327345.1 Myotis davidii
GCCTCAATAGGAGCTGATTGGGGCCAGGCTGGGGGTAGGGGGGGGAGATGCAGGAGATTGGCTGGCCCACCGCACCCCTGATGGGGGGGAGGACAGCAATCAGGGGCCGGGCCAGCCAGGTGGGGAGGGGATTCAGAAGGTTGGAGGGGTGTTTATTGGGGCCTCAATTGGGCTGGTTGGCTGGCGCAATGCACGTCTCATAGTGACCAGTCATTCTGGTCATTCCATCATTACCTTTGCTTGGCTTTTATTTTTATTTTTTACTTTTTTAAATATATTTTTATTGATTTCGGAGAGGAAGGGAGAGGGAGAGAGAGATAGAAACATCAATGATGAGAGAGAATCATTGACTGGCTGCCTCCTGCACACCACCTACTGGGGATCGAGCCCGCAACCCAGGCATGTGCCCCTGACTGGAATCGAACCCGAGACCCTTCAGTCCACAGGCGGACTTTCTATCCACGGAGCCAAACCAGCTAGGGCTCTCTTGGCTTTTATACTAGTGTATGTAGATTACATCATTGTAAACATTTAAATTAAAAAGTCTAAGACAATTTTAGTAGTCTTTGAGGGAAATATAACTTCCAATAATAGTAACAGAAGTTAATAGGTCATTAATGAAAATAAATTGTTTTGTGTACTATAAGCCCTGTGTTCTGAGACTGTGATAAACAATGCTAGAATTGGATTGGGAGTGATCCATACCCTGAAATAGTTATACCCCAGGAATTAATCAAAGGCAGCCAGGACCAAAATAGAAAAGCAGAGTGCCTACTTTTTCCCTTGACCTCATTAATATTTGCATCACTCATCAAACTGTTTTTTGAAAGGGTAAGATGAGAACATTTCCTTAAGTTTGCTTGCAGAGAAGAGTTTAGGTTTGGTTTGGTTGTTTGAAGTGGATAGTTAGTGTAGCGTAAGCTTCACCATTGTGTGGCGTTCTCACTTCAGGTTCCTTACCCAGAGTTGAAGGCAAACAGGATCAGTCCTGGAAAAAAAAAATGAGCAAGAAAATAGAAAATTGTGTGGGAACTAGTGAGGGAACCTTTGTTTGGGAACTAGTGTGACTGAACTGCAAAGTTGATGAATTTTCTCAGTGTAGCTTCAGATTCCACTTTCCAACCCCTGCTGGCTCAGTAGTCTGGCTGGCAAGTGGAATTTGCTATAAGATTCTATCTAGCTTGGGTTAGAGGAAAATAAGAACTTTTCTTTCCCCACCAGTTCTTTGCCTTAATCTGGTTGATTCTTCATGGAGCCACAAAGGACTTTATAAACCATGAATATCAAACTCTGCACATAAAACCCACATTTATCATTTCCTTTTTTCCCATAGACCCATGTGAGAGATTTTGTCCACTCAACAAATTGCACTAAATTAACAAACTTTTCAGTAGTAAAGGTAAAATATATCTTTAATGCTGAACAAAGTTTTATAGGTCTTGGGCCTTTGATCTGTTAGGTTTTTTGGTCAAGCTTCTGAGCATACTTAAGATGTGAGGGGGAAATGGCTGAAGCAGACCCACTGCACTCAATGCTCTGAGCTGAAAACACTATATCTCTGTTATTCCATAATTACATGTTTTATCTTTTCTAAAATGAATAAGTTATTTTTTAGTTCCCATTTTTACAAGACCAGGAATTGGCCAGCAAACCTTATATGTCAGCAACACAAGTTTCTCTAAATATAACTAAGACATTCTTAGAAAAGTAAATTTTAATTAATTTTAGGCCCATTTTTGACAAATTATAAATCATTTTAAAACAAAGTTTAAAATATAAACTTCCTGAAAAAATTTGTTAATTCCAATAGAAATTTGGGGGCATCCCATAAATATGCCCAGTGCTCTTAAAAAGCAATTCTAAAACCTGGGTTATTTATCCTTTAGCATAAATACCCTCCAGTGAGATATCTAACTTGACTAACTCTCTAGCCTTAGCAGATACTAAATTAAATATCTTCCATTTCCAAAGGATATTACATAAAGTAAAAATTTGAATCTTTCCTTAATTATAACTGTATTTAAATAACACATCTTTTAGAGTATACTGGTTATCTACATTTTTTAGTGGTTAGAGGCATTGTTACCATAAATAACATCACTTTAGCAAATGAAAATCAATAGATTATAGTTGAAAAGGAGATTGGCCTTTGGGCCTTTGAGTCTTTAAAACTGCATATGAGAAAGATGACAGAAAGTGAGCAGAAAGGTAATTCATACTTTATTGTTAAAATGAGGATTTGGCACCAATTCTCATATGTATTTTTGTGGCATGTTAATGCTTCCAAATAGTAATATCCCATTTATTACATTGAATATGTTGGCTTTCTCCATGTGTCACTAATACTATTTAAAAAGCAAGTACCCAAAACTATACTAGCTAAATTTTCTTAGTCAATTATAAGTAATGCTAGAGGCCCGGTGCACAAAAATTTGTGCACTCAGAGGGGGCGGTCCCTTAGCCCGGCCTGTGCCCTCTTGCAGTCTGGAACCCCTCGGGAGATAATGACCTGCTGGCTTAGGCCCGATCCGGGTGGCAGAGGGCAGGCCCAATCCCTAGGTGTAGCCCCTGGTCGGGCTCAGAGCAGGGCCCATTGTGGAATTGGGGCACCGCCCCCTGTCATGCACAGAGCAGGGCA
>NW_006293001.1:9735234-9741333 GCF_000327345.1 Myotis davidii
TGTAGGTTTCTGGTTTGTTTGGGTCCTATAATTGAAACACTGTTTCAACTCCAGCTCTGAGATCCTGGCTGGCTGAAAGCAGGTTTCTGGGGTTTTGTTTAGCTTCTATATTTGTAGCAATGTTTCACACTGCAAGCTCAGAGGCCGGAAGGCAGGCGGGGGAACGTTGGGTTCCTCCATCACTGAAGCAAGCAAGCCTCATGTTCAGTTTAAGCTGCCTGGCTGCCTGCCGCCATCTTGGCTGGCAGTTAATTTGCATATCGCCCTGATTAGCCAATGGGAAGGGTAGCGGTCGTACGCCAATTACCATGTTTCTCTTTTATTAGATAAAGATATTTCATATTTAAAATATGTACACATATTTTCATCATAGTTTAACATCTTTTACAATTGATGGCATCTTAAACTTGGCAGTGCTTTTTTTTTTTCTTTAATAATGGTAGTCTAATAAATATATGGTATTTTGGATCCAACAAAATACTGTAATTTGTAAGGGGGGGGGTAGGCAGTTAAGGCCTTTTACCTAGATTAGTTATTAGAGCAAATAAATTCTAGTAATCACTTGTAATGACCTTTGGTATAATAATAATGAGATCACCATGCTAGAAATTGAATGCTTAAGTGACTTCTCAACTTTTCACATGTAGAGTTTCTTCTTAAATGTTTTCTTTTGCAATAGAAAATTGAGGGCAGAGGCAGATAAATGTAAATAATTTTTGCTGTGCATTTTTTTGTTTGTTTTTTAATTTTTATTGATTTTAGAGAGGAAGGGTGATGGATAGAGAGAAACATCAATGATGAGAGATAATCATTGACTGGCTGCATCCTGCATGCCCCCCACTGGGGGCATGCAACCCGATATGTATCCTTGACTGGAATCCAACCCAGGACCTTCAGTCCACAGGCCAATACTCTATCCACTGAGCAAGACCAGCTAGGGCTGCTGTGTATTTTGTGTTACCAGGGAGAGAACTTACTTTAGAAGCATGTACTGGGGAAGTGAAGATTCCATTCCATCCCATTGTATTAAGAATATAACAAGCTGTTCGGCCTCTTTGCTAAATCACTATATAAGACCACTAACTTAACTACAGTACTAATGTTCTGTATTTTATCCCCACATTTCAATGGGGATAAAATAGAGAGCCACCATAACTTGTGGGGGGGGGGACTATTACTGTATATCTTTTTATATCTTTCCATGCAAACTAAAAGTTTAATTTTTAAACTTGGTAAAGGAGACACATTAAAAGAATCTTAAAACTATGGAAAACAGACTTGGGGTCATTTTTCCACCAGCCTGGGTGCGTGTCTTTGTAAACAGAGTGTACCACACATGAATCCTCTGTCTCAGTGCATTGTTTACTGACATGAGGTTTCAGGCTTAGAGGCTAAGAGAGAACCCATTTTATTTCAGCTACTTAATGAAAAAGCAGGCTACTTTATATTAGGACCAAGATTAACATTAATGTTGCACTCTCTCCATACTGTAGCATTTAGCAATGGTAAGAATGGATTTACAACATTTAAAAAAGGCTAGTATTCCTTAAATAGTTTTTTTTGTTCTCTATATATAACAGATATATATATATATGATGTGCCAAAGACACGCGTACTGATTGCTTATATGCTCTGTGTTAAAGAATACTGAAAATATTCTAAGAATCATTACACAATGGCAAATGCCAAGCAGAAATAGAATTTTAATCACCAGTAAAAATTATTTTTAATGCTTTCCCACAAAGAAGATACTGCATTTTAGCTATTTGGTTTATTATTAGTATATTATACTGTGTGCTTATATTAAATGTGTGTGTGTGTGTGTGTGTGTGTGTGTGTGTACCCAAATAAAGCCTTAAACATAATTTTGACCTAGGAAAGTATTTTGATTGTCTACTTTAACGTTTAGGAAGAAAGTCTCTTCAAAAAATATTGAAAATAAGGTCTTTTTAAAGAATACTGAAAATAGAGTATCTTCAAAGAGTATTGAACATAAAGATACAGAAGCAAATCTACAGTCAAAGCTATGGTCAACTTCCTTCTTAAAAGAAAGCAAAGGTAATAACAATTGGTTTTGGGTTTTTTTTAGATCAACTGTTGCTTCTAATTGGCCTTCTTTCACCATGACCTTTGGGATGTTGACAACTCTGTAGGTTTGGGGAGGATCATGGGAATTGGTACTTTTTCAAATTGATGTAACATATGATTCTGATATGCAGTCAGGTGTGGGATCCATGGAAAAATATTATATGAAATGATAGTAATAGAGTATTAAATTTTAGAATAAATTAAAATACCTAATGAAAGCAAACAAGTTCCATTCATTCAACGATGGTTTATTGAGTCTGGTCACTGCTTTAGAAGCTGTGGATACAATAGCAGCAAATAGGCAAGGTCCTTGCCCTTATGAAGTTTACATTCTAGTGGGAGCCAACTAGACAGCCAACTATTAAAAATCAATAAACACAATAAAACAAATACAAACGAAAAAGCAACACAATGTCAGGTTGTGATGGATGTTACAATGTTAATAAATGCCCCTGGGAGAGGACTAACTTAGATCTAGGGATCAGGAAACCTCTCTCATGAAGCTCAGTGTGTGTTTGTGAATTAACTGAGGTGAGACAGTTCCTGTGACATCACACAGCCTTGAATTCCCTATTCTGATCTTTCCCTGATGACATCAGTGTGATGAGTCAATGAACAGGCTGGATACACACTGGGAGATCAGAGTGGCTGTGAGCTGATGGACACCATAAAGGACACGGAATCAGGTAGCCAAGCCACCCTACTTTTGGAAAGACTTTTTTAATTTGTGTTCTCTTAGCATTGTTTTCTCTTAAGCTCTCCTAGATTTCCTCATTTTCTCCTTTCTATACAAGTGTTTCTGTTATTTAGAGTAGCTCCAAAAGGCATCTCACAAGACTTCCCAGATATTCAAAATCTGACAAGAAAGGAATGATGTAGCACAAGTTAGTGTGAAACAGAGAGATATGCATAGAGCCAAAGGAGTCCTATAAGCTCACTCAATAGTGTTTCCCAAAGAGATACATTTAGGAAACACATAGTAAACTTTTTTAAAAAATTAATAGTATTATATTTTCATGTGTGTTGGGAAAAATATTAATATAAGATGTGGTTAATAATATGGCCCTAGCTAGTTTGGCTCTGGATAGAGCCTGCAGACTGAAGAGTCCTGGGTTTGATTCTGGTCAAGGGCACATGCCAGGTTGCAGGCTCAATCCCTAGTAGGGGGTGTGCAGGAGGCAGCCAATCAATGATTCTCTCTCATTGATGTTTCTATCTTTCCCTCTCCCTTCCTCTCTGAAATCAATAAAAATATATTTTTAAAAAAATAATAATAATAATATGTTCTCTGGAGTCTAATTGACTCCCAGATCTACCATTTAATTAGCAGTGTGAAGCTGGGCAGGTTATCTAAACTCTCTGTCCCTCAGTTTCATCTATGCATGAAATAAACATAAAACCTCTTTGGGTTGAGAGAAAATGAGTTAATATATGTAGTGTTTAGAAGAGTAATTGGATATAATGTGTTAGGATTATTATATGTTACTTTTATTAATCCATCAGTTTCATGGATATTTATGATCTAACAAAGTATATAAGTTAAAAAGTACATTCAAAGGAGAATATTAATTAGTAGAGGTGATACATATATATATCTATATCAAATACATATATATATATCAAAATACATATATATATATATCAAAATGGATGAAGATAGTATAAGAATTACTGAAGTTTGGAAAGTGTTTCAATAGTTTGTACCATAGAGATTTTACCTCTTAGATATTTCTCTAACCTATCACTTATGCTCCATCCCTACTTTACCAGTGCCCTGTCATGTCTCTTATCTCGATTTTTAAAAGACAACTCTAATCTCTCCCCTTACTCTTTATTTTTGTCTTCCCTCAAATACACTTTTTACCATGCTCTCCAAGTTTTCCCTCAGAAGTGCAAAATTTATCATACTTGTTTCCTTACATAAAATCTTTCATTAGTAGCCCCTTCATTCTTAAGATAGTCCCCAAGGCTTCTGGTCTACAAGACTCTCCATAATCAATCTAGCCCCTACCCACACTTCCAGGCACATCTGTCACCATTTCAGCCTTAACCTTGACCCTTAAGCAGCATCACACACATTCTTGCTTCTGTATTGGTTCATGTTGTCCCCTCTCCCGGGAAAAACTGATCCACTCAGACTGGACAGCTCCTGACCACTCCCCAGACTGGCGTGTGGCACCCCTTTGTTCTCCCATTTCCCTAGCATACATCTTCATCACTGTTCTTCCATACTCTTTTATAATTCTCCATATGTTTCTTTTATAATTCTCCATATAATTCTCCATATGACTCCCCAGGTAGAGTTTTTGCAAGTACTCTCAGATCAGGGACCATTCATTTTTGTGAAACCGGGACTCAGCATAGTGCCAGGCACTAAATGGGTAGTCACTCAGTGGTGCTTAGTTTTAATTGTAGGATTATCTATGTTTGACTTAACATTAAGGAAAATCATTAATAATGTTATGTAACCTCTGGTTATATCTAGAATATTCCACGTGTGTTTCTTGTGTGTGTGTGTGTGTGTGTGTGTGTGTGTGTGTTGAGAGAGAGAGAGAGAACTTTATTCTCAAGTAACCAAGGAGTGACATGACCTAAGGAGGACTATTTGCTTCTCAGCCTCTCCAGCCTTACTTTTACTCTCAAGCTCTTTATTTTGTATTTACCTTCTATAAGAATAATTTAAGAAATATGTTTCTGGAGGTAGAATAGCATTAATTTCTTTTTTCTTGAAATTATATTCATATATATATACACACACATATTATTGATTTTTTACAGAAAGGAAGGGAGAGGGATAGAGAGTTAGAAACATCGATGAGAGATAAACATCGATCAGCTGCCTCCTGCACACTCCCTACCGGGGGTGTGCCCACAACCAAGGTACATGCCCTTGACTGGAGTTGAACCTGGGACCCTTGAGTTCGCAGGCTGACACTCTATCCACTGAGCCAAACCGGTTAGGGCGAAATTATATTCTTTATAAACAAAAAATATTTTCTATTTATTAAAATTTCAAGCACCAAACAGTTAACATTAGCATCAACTCATTGTGGGGTTTTTGGGTTTTTTCCTCTTTCATTTGACAGTTTTATTACCTGTTTTGAAAATGGGAACCAGTGCTGTTTAGTCAAGAAAAAATAAAACACACAAAACTCCAGAACAGAAAGCCATATAGGCAACATGTACGCTTGTTACATTGTCATTTAGGAGTAAGCATTTAAAATTTTTGAACTTTTTAATATTTATTGATTAATTATGTATGTTGTTTTAGGTGAGATGGGCAAAAATGAAGTCATTACAAAGCAGGAGAAAAATAATGAAAATTGCCTTCAGGTTATTGATGATAAATTGTCCGAGTCAACAAAAGATGATGGTGAAGATGACACCAGTGATGAAAGTAATGAAGACAGTGGCCCAAAAAAGGACATCCGTGCCCCATTAGAGTTAATGGCAGAAGTAAGCTTTACTTGTGCATTATAATTTAAGAATCTTAAAAATATTAAAATAACTATAAAATATTAAAATATTATATAGCCTTGAGGATTTAAAAAATAGTAAAAAGATCCTTGCCATGTACAGATGCTTACCTAGCTACTCATCTCTCTTACAACCTTCATCAAGGGAGCGGTGAGAGAAGATTTTAGAATTGACTGACAGTATTCTGGTAAAAGGAGCAGGAATAAGAGTAGATTTGGTATAAAACTCTTCTAGCACTGTTTAGAGGAATGCTTTGTACATAAAGCATGGGCACCATGCTAGTTACTGGGAATGTGTAGAAATAAAGACAGGTCCCACCTTTGAGACCTAATATGCACATATTATTTATGTAATATAATTTATAATGAAATATGTGCTAGTAGAAGTGTTTATGAAATTCTCTGGGAACAGAGGATTAAGTGAGTAATTAAGAAAAGAAACAGGAGAAATGGGATAAAAGGAAGAGACCTGAATACATCTTAACAACTTAAAGGAAGGAGGAAGAGAAGGGTAAACAAGAGGAGAAGGCATTCC
>NW_006293001.1:9741372-9743616 GCF_000327345.1 Myotis davidii
GACAGCATATAAAGGCATTGAAGCCTGAAATAGCACAGGAAAAAAATGTACATTTACTGATAATTCCGTAGAGAATAAAACAATTTTACTTATTGTGGTGTCACAGTCTACCATTACTTAATATTACACAACTTCATGTATATTGTACAAACTTTATAACAGTACATTTTTTTTTCTAATGGCAGTGTTAGACTGCAATACTTTTTAATAGAAAGGTAAGAAATAAACCTGAGAGATTTGCCTCCAGCAACAAAAATGGGTGTGAGGGGCAAAATATTCAAGTTTGTATAACACTTATGACATTAAAATAAATGGAACAAAAGAAATTTGCCAATGTGAGGTGACTTGAGGTAAGACACGTTATTATTTTGGGTGTGGAAGCCCTAAAAGTTCAAAAGCCCCCCTAACCCCCACACCCCCACCTCCCTCAGTGCCTGAATTTTCCTTGTTGGTCCTCTTTATGAGTTAAGAGCTGTGATATGAAAGGCAGATATTTTACCCCTGGGTAGGACCCATTTCCTGGATTGCAATGGGGTGTGTTGGAAAGTGCACCCACTTGGCAACTGGAGACAGTTTCAAGTCTCCCTCGGCCACTTGCTCACTCGCTGTGGCCCTGGGCCAGTTCCTCAGCGTCTCTTGGCATTAGGAGTCTAACTCTGAGTCTGATGCATAGAAAGTGCTCACATATTCCTTGTCTTTCTGTATCTTTCCCATCCAAATTTCCTAAACTGCTGGGGTCCAACCCCAGCAGGTCCAGGGGTTCCCCATAGGTGTGGACGGAGTCGGCGAAGAAGGAATGACACAGAGACAGCATTCAGTTGATCAGCAGCCTAGGCAGGATCTCTAGCCAAGCTCTGGTCAGGATCTCCAGCGAAGTTCTGGTTAGGATCTCCAGCCAGGTTCTGAGTCCATGTTCTCTTGCTAGGTTCTTCAGCCAGGTTCTCCAGTTTCTCCAGCCAGGTTCTGTAGCCATGTTCCCTCGCTAGGTTCTCCAGCCAGATTCGGTCGTCAGGTTCTGTGTCCAGGTTCTCCAGCCAGGTTTGGTCACCAGGTTCTAGTCAGGTTCTCTTGCCATGTTCTATCTAGGTTCTGTAGCCAGGTTCTGTCTCTAGGTTCTTCAGCCAGGTTCTCTCGCTAGGCTCTGTCTCTAGGTTCTGTTGCCAGTTTCTGTCCAGGATCTTTTGCCATGTTATGTCTCTAGGTTCTGTCTCTAGGTTCTGTGTGTAGGTTCTGTCCAGGATCTTTTGCCATGTTCTCTCCAGCGAAGTTCTTCTGTATCTAGGTTCTGTGTAGGTTCTGTGTCTAGGTTCTGTCCTATAATAGTACATTTTCATGTCCCCTTCTCATCCTTGCTATTATTGTTGTCAAACATTTTATTTCTATATATGTTATAAGTTCCACATGCATTGTTATTATTTTCGTTTTAAAAATGATCAATTATCTTTTTTCTAAAAATATTTTTATTGATTTCCGAGAGGAAGCTAGAGGCAAAGAGAGATAGAAACATCAATGATGAGAGAGAATCATTGATCAGCTGCCTCCTGCACACTCCCCACCAGGGATCGAGCCCAAAACCCTGGCATGTGCCCTGACTGGGAACTGAGCCCTGCTTTCCTGGTCCGTAGGTTGACACTCAACCACTGAACCACACCGGCTATGCTAAATGGTCAAATATCTTTTAAAGAGATTTCTTAAATTGGAAGATATCTTTTTTCCCCCCCAAATATGTTTTTATTGATTTCAAAGAGAGGAAGAGAGAGGGAGAGAGAAACATCAATGAGAGAAATATCCATCAGCTGCCTCTTGCACTCCCCCTAGTGGGCTGGCCATGTATCCTGACCCAGAAATCAAACCAGCAACCTTGTGCATAGGATGATGCTTAACCAAATGGACCACACCTGCAGAGCAGAAGATATATCTTTTTTGGAACCATTTCTGGTGTTCTTTTTTTTTTTCAGTCCACACCTTGGTGATATTTTTTTCCATTGCTTTTCAGAGAGAGTAGATAGAAGGGAGGGAGGGAGAAAGCAGAGAAAAGAGGGAGGGAGAGAGAGGGAAAGATGTGAGAGACACATCGACTGGTTGCCTCCCACATGCTCCCCAGCCAGGGACAGGGAGTGAATCTGCAACTGAGGTAGGTGCCCTTGACCAGGAGTTGAATCCATAACCCTTCAGTTCACAGGCTGTTGCTCTAACCACTGAGAAACACCAGCCAGGGCCATTCTGACAACTTTGGAAGAGTAA